>NW_028153712.1:0-19418 GCF_964211835.1 Anser anser
AACAGGACTCTGCGTCTTCACTCTTTCCTAACAACCCTAAACATAACCCTAACCGCAACAAGAAGCTGAACCCGAGTTAGACCCGTAAAAACACGTACGGTGCCACTTTCTGCCATCAAAAAGTGCTCTCAGCGGAAGCCTTTGGGTACACCTGAACTCCCTGGGGGAGCCTTTACGCAACCCCACACTCAACAGGACTCTGCGTCTTCACTCTTTCCTAACAACCCTAAACATAACCCTAACCGCAACAAGAAGCTGAACCCGAGTTAGACCCGAAAAAACACGTACGGTGCCACTTTCTGCCGTCAAAAAGTGCTCTCAGCGGAAGCCTTTGGGTACACCTGAACTCCCTGGGGGAGCCTTTACGCAACCCCACACTCAACAGGACTCTGCGTCTTCACTCTTTCCTAACAACCCTAAACATAACCCTAACCGCAACAAGAAGCTGAACCCGAGTTAGACCCGAAAAAACACGTACGGTGCCACTTTCTGCCATCAAAAAGTGCTCTCAGCGGAAGCCTTTGGGTACACCTGAACTCCCTGGGGGAGCCTTTACGCAACCCCACACTCAACAGGACTCTGCGTCTTCACTCTTTCCTAACAACCCTAAACATAACCCTAACCGCAACAAGAAGCTGAACCCGAGTTAGACCCGAAAAAACACGTACGGTGCCACTTTCTGCCATCAAAAAGTGCTCTCAGCGGAAGCCTTTGGGTACACCTGAACTCCGTGGGGGAGCCTTTACGCAACCCCACACTCAACAGGACTCTGCGTCTTCACTCTTTCCTAACAACCCTAAACATAACCCTAACCGCAACAAGAAGCTGAACCCGAGTTAGACCCGAAAAAACACGTACGGTGCCACTTTCTGCCATCAAAAAGTGCTCTCAGCGGAAGCCTTTGGGTACACCTGAACTCCCTGGGGAGCCTTTACGCAACCCCACACTCAACAGGACTCTGCGTCTTCACTCTTTCCTGACAACCCTAAACATAACCCTAACCGCAACAAGAAGCTGACCCGAGTTAGACCCGAAAAAACACGTACGGTGCCACTTTCTGCCATCCAAAAGTGCTCTCAGCGGAAGCCTTTGGGTACACCTGAACTCCCTGGGGGAGCCTTTACGCAACCCCACACTCAACAGGACTCTGCGTCTTCACTCTTTCCTAACAACCCTAAACATAACCCTAACCGCAACAAGAAGCTGAACCCGAGTTAGACCCGAAAAAACACGTACGGTGCCACTTTCTGCCATCAAAAAGTGCTCTGAGCGGAAGCCTTTGGGTACACCTGAACTCCCTGGGGGAGCCTTTACGCAACCCCACACTCAACAGGACTCTGCGTCTTCACTCTTTCCTAACAACCCTAAACATAACCCTAACCGCAACAAGAAGCTGAACCCGAGTTAGACCCGAAAAAACACGTACGGTGCCACTTTCTGCCATCCAAAAGTGCTCTCAGCGGAAGCCTTTGGGTACACCTGAACTCCCTGGGGGAGCCTTTACGCAACCCCACACTCAACAGGACTCTGCGTCTTCACTCTTTCCTAACAACCCTAAACATAACCCTAACCGCAACAAGAAGCTGAACCCGAGTTAGACCCGAAAAAACACGTACGGTGCCACTTTCTGCCATCAAAAAGTGCTCTCAGCGGAAGCCTTTGGGTACACCTGAACTCCCTGGGGGAGCCTTTACGCAACCCCACACTCAACAGGACTCTGCGTCTTCACTCTTTCCTAACAACCCTAAACATAACCCTAACCGCAACAAGAAGCTCAACCCGAGTTAGACCCGAAAAAACACGTACGGTGCCACTTTCTGCCATCCAAAAGTGCTCTCAGCGGAAGCCTTTGGGTACACCTGAACTCCCTGGGGGAGCCTTTACGCAACCCCACACTCAACAGGACTGTGCGTCTTCACTCTTTCCTAACAACCCTAAACATAACCCTAACCGCAACAAGAAGCTGAACCCGAGTTAGACCCGAAAAAACACGTACGGTGCCACTTTCTGCCATCAAAAAGTGCTCTCAGCGGAAGCCTTTGGGTACACCTGAACTCCCTGGGGGAGCCTTTACGCAACCCCACACTCAACAGGACTCTGCGTCTTCACTCTTTCCTAACAACCCTAAACATAACCCTAACCGCAACAAGAAGCTGAACCCGAGTTAGACCCGAAAAAACACGTACGGTGCCACTTTCTGCCATCAAAAAGTGCTCTCAGCGGAAGCCTTTGGGTACACCTGAACTCCCTGGGGGAGCCTTTACGCAACCCCACACTCAACAGGACTCTGCGTCTTCACTCTTTCCTAACAACCCTAAACATAACCCTAACCGCAACAAGAAGCTCAACCCGAGTTAGACCCGAAAAAACACGTACGGTGCCACTTTCTGCCATCCAAAAGTGCTCTCAGCGGAAGCCTTTGGGTACACCTGAACTCCCTGGGGGAGCCTTTACGCAACCCCACACTCAACAGGACTCTGCGTCTTCACTCTTTCCTAACAACCCTAAACATAACCCTAACCGCAACAAGAAGCTGAACCCGAGTTAGACCCGAAAAAACACGTACGGTGCCACTTTCTGCCATCAAAAAGTGCTCTCAGCGGAAGCCTTTGGGTACACCTGAACTCCCTGGGGGAGCCTTTACGCAACCCCACACTCAACAGGACTCTGCGTCTTCACTCTTTCCTAACAACCCTAAACATAACCCTAACCGCAACAAGAAGCTGAACCCGAGTTAGACCCGAAAAAACACGTACGGTGCCACTTTCTGCCATCAAAAAGTGCTCTCAGCGGAAGCCTTTGGGTACACCTGAACTCCCTGGGGGAGCCTTTACGCAACCCCACACTCAACAGGACTCTGCGTCTTCACTCTTTCCTAACAACCCTAAACATAACCCTAACCGCAACAAGAAGCTGAACCCGAGTTAGACCCGAAAAAACACGTACGGTGCCACTTTCTGCCATCAAAAAGTGCTCTCAGCGGAAGCCTTTGGGTACACCTGAACTCCCTGGGGGAGCCTTTACGCAACCCCACACTCAACAGGACTCTGCGTCTTCACTCTTTCCTAACAACCCTAAACATAACCCTAACCGCAACAAGAAGCTGAACCCGAGTTAGACCCGAAAAAACACGTACGGTGCCACTTTCTGCCATCAAAAAGTGCTCTGAGCGGAAACCTTTGGGTACACCTGAACTCCCTGGGGGAGCCTTTACGCAACCCCACACTCAACAGGACTCTGCGTCTTCACTCTTTCCTAACAACCCTAAACATAACCCTAACCGCAACAAGAAGCTGAACCCGAGTTAGACCCGAAAAAACACGTACGGTGCCACTTTCTGCCATCCAAAAGTGCTCTCAGCGGAAGCCTTTGGGTACACCTGAACTCCCTGGGGGAGCCTTTACGCAACCCCACACTCAACAGGACTCTGCGTCTTCACTCTTTCCTAACAACCCTAAACATAACCCTAACCGCAACAAGAAGCTGAACCCGAGTTAGACCCGAAAAAACACGTACGGTGCCACTTTCTGCCATCAAAAAGTGCTCTCAGCGGAAGCCTTTGGGTACACCTGAACTCCCTGGGGGAGCCTTTACGCAACCCCACACTCAACAGGACTCTGCGTCTTCACTCTTTCCTAACAACCCTAAACATAACCCTAACCGCAACAAGAAGCTGAACCCGAGTTAGACCCGAAAAAACACGTACGGTGCCACTTTCTGCCATCCAAAAGTGCTCTCAGCGGAAGCCTTTGGGTACACCTGAACTCCCTGGGGGAGCCTTTACGCAACCCCACACTCAACAGGACTGTGCGTCTTCACTCTTTCCTAACAACCCTAAACATAACCCTAACCGCAACAAGAAGCTGAACCCGAGTTAGACCCGAAAAAACACGTACGGTGCCACTTTCTGCCATCAAAAAGTGCTCTCAGCGGAAGCCTTTGGGTACACCTGAACTCCCTGGGGGAGCCTTTACGCAACCGCACACTCAACAGGACTCTGCGTCTTCACTCTTTCCTAACAACCCTAAACATAACCCTAACCGCAACAAGAAGCTGAACCCGAGTTAGATCCGAAAAAACACGTACGGTGCCACTTTCTGCCATCAAAAAGTGCTCTCAGCGGAAGCCTTTGGGTACACCTGAACTCCCTGGGGGAGCCTTTACGCAACCCCACACTCAACAGGACTCTGCGTCTTCACTCTTTCCTAACAACCCTAAACATAACCCTAACCGCAACAAGAAGCTGGACCCGAGTTAGACCCGAAAAAACACGTACGGTGCCACTTTCTGCCATCAAAAAGTGCTCTCAGCGGAAGCCTTTGGGTACACCTGAACTCCCTGGGGGAGCCTTTACGCAACCCCACACTCAACAGGACTCTGCGTCTTCACTCTTTCCTAACAACCCTAAACATAACCCTAACCGCAACAAGAAGCTGAACCCGAGTTAGACCCGAAAAAACACGTACGGTGCCACTTTCTGCCATCAAAAAGTGCTCTCAGCGGAAGCCTTTGGGTACACCTGAACTCCCTGGGGGAGCCTTTACGCAACCCCACACTCAACAGGACTGTGCGTCTTCACTCTTTCCTAACAACCCTAAACATAACCCTAACCGCAACAAGAAGCTGAACCCGAGTTAGACCCGAAAAAACACGTACGGTGCCACTTTCTGCCATCAAAAAGTGCTCTCAGCGGAAGCCTTTGGGTACACCTGAACTCCCTGGGGGAGCCTTTACGCAACCCCACACTCAACAGGACTCTGCGTCTTCACTCTTTCCTAACAACCCTAAACATAACCCTAACCGCAACAAGAAGCTGAACCCGAGTTAGACCCGAAAAAACACGTACGGTGCCACTTTCTGCCATCAAAAAGTGCTCTCAGCGGAAGCCTTTGGGTACACCTGAACTCCCTGGGGGAGCCTTTACGCAACCCCACACTCAACAGGACTCTGCGTCTTCACTCTTTCCTAACAACCCTAAACATAACCCTAACCGCAACAAGAAGCTGAACCCGAGTTAGACCCGAAAAAACACGTACGGTGCCACTTTCTGCCATCCAAAAGTGCTCTCAGCGGAAGCCTTTGGGTACACCTGAACTCCCTGGGGGAGCCTTTACGCAACCCCACACTCAACAGGACTGTGCGTCTTCACTCTTTCCTAACAACCCTAAACATAACCCTAACCGCAACAAGAAGCTGAACCCGAGTTAGACCCGAAAAAACACGTACGGTGCCACTTTCTGCCATCCAAAAGTGCTCTCAGCGGAAGCCTTTGGGTACACCTGAACTCCCTGGGGGAGCCTTTACGCAACCCCACACTCAACAGGTCTCTGCGTCTTCACTCTTTCCTAACAACCCTAAACATAACCCTAACCGCAACAAGAAGCTGAACCCGAGTTAGACCCGAAAAAACACGTACGGTGCCACTTTCTGCCATCCAAAAGTGCTCTCAGCGGAAGCCTTTGGGTACACCTGAACTCCCTGGGGGAGCCTTTACGCAACCCCACACTCAACAGGACTCTGCGTCTTCACTCTTTCCTAACAACCCTAAACATAACCCTAACCGCAACAAGAAGCTGAACCCGAGTTAGACCCGAAAAAACACGTACGGTGCCACTTTCTGCCATCAAAAAGTGCTCTCAGCGGAAGCCTTTGGGTACACCTGAACTCCCTGGGGGAGCCTTTACGCAACCCCACACTCAACAGGACTCTGAGTCTTCACTCTTTCCTAACAACCCTAAACATAACCCTAACCGCAACAAGAAGCTGAACCCGAGTTAGACCCGAAAAAACACGTACGGTGCCACATTCTGCCATCAAAAAGTGCTCTCAGCGGAAGCCTTTGGGTACACCTGAACTCCCTGGGGGAGCCTTTACGCAACCCCACACTCAACAGGACTCTGCGTCTTCACTCTTTCCTAACAACCCTAAACATAACCCTAACCGCAACAAGAAGCTGAACCCGAGTTAGACCCGAAAAAACACGTACGGTGCCACTTTCTGCCATCAAAAAGTGCTCTCAGCGGAAGCCTTTGGGTACACCTGAACTCCCTGGGGGAGCCTTTACGCAACCCCACACTCAACAGGACTGTGCGTCTTCACTCTTTCCTAACAACCCTAAACATAACCCTAACCGCAACAAGAAGCTGAACCCGAGTTAGACCCGAAAAAACACGTACGGTGCCACTTTCTGCCATCAAAAAGTGCTCTCAGCGGAAGCCTTTGGGTACACCTGAACTCCCTGGGGGAGCCTTTACGCAACCCCACACTCAACAGGACTGTGCGTCTTCACTCTTTCCTAACAACCCTAAACATAACCCTAACCGCAACAAGAAGCTGAACCCGAGTTAGACCCGAAAAAACACGTACGGTGCCACTTTCTGCCATCCAAAAGTGCTCTCAGCGGAAGCCTTTGGGTACACCTGAACTCCCTGGGGGAGCCTTTACGCAACCCCACACTCAACAGGACTCTGCGTCTTCACTCTTTCCTAACAACCCTAAACATAACCCTAACCGCAACAAGAAGCTGAACCCGAGTTAGACCCGAAAAAACACGTACGGTGCCACTTTCTGCCATCCAAAAGTGCTCTCAGCGGAAGCCTTTGGGTACACCTGAACTCCCTGGGGGAGCCTTTACGCAACCCCACACTCAACAGGACTCTGCGTCTTCACTCTTTCCTAACAACCCTAAACATAACCCTAACCGCAACAAGAAGCTGAACCCGAGTTAGACCCGAAAAAACACGTACGGTGCCACTTTCTGCCATCCAAAAGTGCTCTCAGCGGAAGCCTTTGGGTACACCTGAACTCCCTGGGGGAGCCTTTACGCAACCCCACACTCAACAGGACTCTGCGTCTTCACTCTTTCCTAACAACCCTAAACATAACCCTAACCGCAACAAGAAGCTGAACCCGAGTTAGACCCGAAAAAACACGTACGGTGCCACTTTCTGCCATCAAAAAGTGCTCTCAGCGGAAGCCTTTGGGTACACCTGAACTCCCTGGGGGAGCCTTTACGCAACCCCACACTCAACAGGACTCTGCGTCTTCACTCTTTCCTAACAACCCTAAACATAACCCTAACCGCAACAAGAAGCTGAACCCGAGTTAGACCCGAAAAAACACGTACGGTGCCACTTTCTGCCATCAAAAAGTGCTCTCAGCGGAAGCCTTTGGGTACACCTGAACTCCCTGGGGGAGCCTTTACGCAACCCCACACTCAACAGGACTCTGCGTCTTCACTCTTTCCTAACAACCCTAAACATAACCCTAACCGCAACAAGAAGCTGAACCCGAGTTAGACCCGAAAAAGCACGTACGGTGCCACTTTCTGCCATCAAAAAGTGCTCTCAGCGGAAGCCTTTGGGTACACCTGAACTCCCTGGGGGAGCCTTTACGCAACCCCACACTCAACAGGACTCTGCGTCTTCACTCTTTCCTAACAACCCTAAACATAACCCTAACCGCAACAAGAAGCTGAACCCGAGTTAGACCCGTAAAAACACGTACGGTGCCACTTTCTGCCATCAAAAAGTGCTCTCAGCGGAAGCCTTTGGGTACACCTGAACTCCCTGGGGGAGCCTTTACGCAACCCCACACTCAACAGGACTCTGCGTCTTCACTCTTTCCTAACAACCCTAAACATAACCCTAACCGCAACAAGAAGCTGAACCCGAGTTAGACCCGAAAAAACACGTACGGTGCCACTTTCTGCCGTCAAAAAGTGCTCTCAGCGGAAGCCTTTGGGTACACCTGAACTCCCTGGGGGAGCCTTTACGCAACCCCACACTCAACAGGACTCTGCGTCTTCACTCTTTCCTAACAACCCTAAACATAACCCTAACCGCAACAAGAAGCTGAACCCGAGTTAGACCCGAAAAAACACGTACGGTGCCACTTTCTGCCATCAAAAAGTGCTCTCAGCGGAAGCCTTTGGGTACACCTGAACTCCCTGGGGGAGCCTTTACGCAACCCCACACTCAACAGGACTCTGCGTCTTCACTCTTTCCTAACAACCCTAAACATAACCCTAACCGCAACAAGAAGCTGAACCCGAGTTAGACCCGAAAAAACACGTACGGTGCCACTTTCTGCCATCAAAAAGTGCTCTCAGCGGAAGCCTTTGGGTACACCTGAACTCCCTGGGGGAGCCTTTACGCAACCCCACACTCAACAGGACTCTGCGTCTTCACTCTTTCCTAACAACCCTAAACATAACCCTAACCGCAACAAGAAGCTGAACCCGAGTTAGACCCGAAAAAACACGTACGGTGCCACTTTCTGCCATCAAAAAGTGCTCTCAGCGGAAGCCTTTGGGTACACCTGAACTCCCTGGGGGAGCCTTTACGCAACCCCACACTCAACAGGACTCTGCGTCTTCACTCTTTCCTAACAACCCTAAACATAACCCTAACCGCAACAAGAAGCTGAACCCGAGTTAGACCCGAAAAAACACGTACGGTGCCACTTTCTGCCATCCAAAAGTGCTCTGAGCGGAAGCCTTTGGGTACACCTGAACTCCCTGGGGGAGCCTTTACGCAACCCCACACTCAACAGGACTCTGCGTCTTCACTCTTTCCTAACAACCCTAAACATAACCCTAACCGCAACAAGAAGCTCAACCCGAGTTAGACCCGAAAAAACACGTACGGTGCCACTTTCTGCCATCAAAAAGTGCTCTCAGCGGAAGCCTTTGGGTACACCTGAACTCCCTGGGGGAGCCTTTACGCAACCCCACACTCAACAGGACTCTGCGTCTTCACTCTTTCCTGACAACCCTAAACATAACCCTAACCGCAACAAGAAGCTGAACCCGAGTTAGACCCGAAAAAACACGTACGGTGCCACTTTCTGCCATCCAAAAGTGCTCTCAGCGGAAGCCTTTGGGTACACCTGAACTCCCTGGGGGAGCCTTTACGCAACCCCACACTCAACAGGACTCTGCGTCTTCACTCTTTCCTAACAACCCTAAACATAACCCTAACCGCAAAAGAGAAGCTGAACCCGAGTTAGACCCGAAAAAACACGTACGGTGCCACTTTCTGCCATCAAAAAGTGCTCTCAGCGGAAGCCTTTGGGTACACCTGAACTCCCTGGGGGAGCCTTTACGCAACCCCACACTCAACAGGACTCTGAGTCTTCACTCTTTCCTAACAACCCTAAACATATCCCTAACCGCAACAAGAAGCTGAACCCGAGTTAGACCCGAAAAAACACGTACGGTGCCACATTCTGCCATCAAAAAGTGCTCTCAGCGGAAGCCTTTGGGTACACCTGAACTCCCTGGGGGAGCCTTTACGCAACCCCACACTCAACAGGACTCTGCGTCTTCACTCTTTCCTAACAACCCTAAACATAACCCTAACCGCAACAAGAAGCTGAACCCGAGTTAGACCCGAAAAAACACGTACGGTGCCACTTTCTGCCATCAAAAAGTGCTCTCAGCGGAAGCCTTTGGGTACACCTGAACTCCCTGGGGGAGCCTTTACGCAACCGCACACTCAACAGGACTCTGCGTCTTCACTCTTTCCTAACAACCCTAAACATAACCCTAACCGCAACAAGAAGCTGAACCCGAGTTAGACCCGAAAAAACACGTACGCTGCCACTTTCTGCCATCAAAAAGTGCTCTCAGCGGAAGCCTTTGGGTACACCTGAACTCCCTGGGGGAGCCTTTACGCAACCCCACACTCAACAGGACTGTGCGTCTTCACTCTTTCCTAACAACCCTAAACATAACCCTAACCGCAACAAGAAGCTGAACCCGAGTTAGACCCGAAAAAACACGTACGGTGCCACTTTCTGCCGTCAAAAAGTGCTCTCAGCGGAAGCCTTTGGGTACACCTGAACTCCCTGGGGGAGCCTTTACGCAACCCCACACTCAACAGGACTCTGCGTCTTCACTCTTTCCTAACAACCCTAAACATAACCCTAACCGCAAAAGAGAAGCTGAACCCGAGTTAGACCCGAAAAAACACGTACGGTGCCACTTTCTGCCATCAAAAAGTGCTCTCAGTGGAAGCCTTTGGGTACACCTGAACTCCCTGGGGGAGCCTTTACGCAACCCCACACTCAACAGGACTCTGCGTCTTCACTCTTTCCTAACAACCCTAAACATAACCCTAACCGCAACAAGAAGCTGAACCCGAGTTAGACCCGAAAAAACACGTACGGTGCCACTTTCTGCCATCCAAAAGTGCTCTCAGCGGAAGCCTTTGGGTACACCTGAACTCCCTGGGGGAGCCTTTACGCAACCCCACACTCAACAGGACTCTGCGTCTTCACTCTTTCCTAACAACCCTAAACATAACCCTAACCGCAACAAGAAGCTGGACGCGAGTTAGACCCGAAAAAACACGTACGGTGCCACTTTCTGCCATCCAAAAGTGCTCTCAGCGGAAGCCTTTGGGTACACCTGAACTCCCTGGGGGAGCCTTTACGCAACCCCACACTCAACAGGACTCTGCGTCTTCACTCTTTCCTAACAACCCTAAACATAACCCTAACCGCAACAAGAAGCTGAACCCGAGTTAGACCCGAAAAAACACGTACGGTGCCACTTTCTGCCATCAAAAAGTGCTCTCAGCGGAAGCCTTTGGGTACACCTGAACTCCCTGGGGGAGCCTTTACGCAACCCCACACTCAACAGGACTCTGCGTCTTCACTCTTTCCTAACAACCCTAAACATAACCCTAACCGCAACAAGAAGCTGAACCCGAGTTAGACCCGAAAAAACACGTACGGTGCCACTTTCTGCCATCCAAAAGTGCTCTCAGCGGAAGCCTTTGGGTACACCTGAACTCCCTGGGGGAGCCTTTACGCAACCCCACACTCAACAGGACTCTGCGTCTTCACTCTTTCCTAACAACCCTAAACATAACCCTAACCGCAACAAGAAGCTGAACCCGAGTTAGACCCGAAAAAACACGTACGGTGCCACTTTCTGCCATCAAAAAGTGCTCTCAGCGGAAGCCTTTGGGTACACCTGAACTCCCTGGGGGAGCCTTTACGCAACCCCACACTCAACAGGACTCTGCGTCTTCACTCTTTCCTAACAACCCTAAACATAACCCTAACCGCAACAAGAAGCTGGACGCGAGTTAGACCCGAAAAAACACGTACGGTGCCACTTTCTGCCATCAAAAAGTGCTCTCAGCGGAAGCCTTTGGGTACACCTGAACTCCCTGGGGGAGCCTTTACGCAACCCCACACTCAACAGGACTCTGCGTCTTCACTCTTTCCTAACAACCCTAAACATAACCCTAACCGCAAAAGAGAAGCTGAACCCGAGTTAGACCCGAAAAAACACGTACGGTGCCACTTTCTGCCATCAAAAAGTGCTCTCAGTGGAAGCCTTTGGGTACACCTGAACTCCCTGGGGGAGTCTTTACGCAACCCCACACTCAACAGGACTCTGCGTCTTCACTCTTTCCTAACAACCCTAAACATAACCCTAACCGCAACAAGAAGCTGAACCCGAGTTAGACCCGAAAAAACACGTACGGTGCCACTTTCTGCCATCAAAAAGTGCTCTCAGCGGAAGCCTTTGGGTACACCTGAACTCCCTGGGGGAGCCTTTACGCAACCCCACACTCAACAGGACTCTGCGTCTTCACTCTTTCCTAACAACCCTAAACATAACCCTAACCGCAACAAGAAGCTGAACCCGAGTTAGACCCGAAAAAACACGTACGGTGCCACTTTCTGCCATCCAAAAGTGCTCTCAGCGGAAGCCTTTGGGTACACCTGAACTCCCTGGGGGAGCCTTTACGCAACCCCACACTCAACAGGACTCTGCGTCTTCACTCTTTCCTAACAACCCTAAACATAACCCTAACCGCAACAAGAAGCTGAACCCGAGTTAGACCCGAAAAAACACGTACGGTGCCACTTTCTGCCATCAAAAAGTGCTCTCAGCGGAAGCCTTTGGGTACACCTGAACTCCCTGGGGGAGCCTTTACGCAACCCCACACTCAACAGGACTCTGCGTCTTCACTCTTTCCTAACAACCCTAAACATAACCCTAACCGCAACAAGAAGCTGAACCCGAGTTAGACCCGAAAAAACACGTACGGTGCCACTTTCTGCCATCCAAAAGTGCTCTCAGCGGAAGCCTTTGGGTACACCTGAACTCCCTGGGGGAGCCTTTACGCAACCCCACACTCAACAGGACTGTGCGTCTTCACTCTTTCCTAACAACCCTAAACATAACCCTAACCGCAACAAGAAGCTGAACCCGAGTTAGACCCGAAAAAACACGTACGGTGCCACTTTCTGCCATCAAAAAGTGCTCTCAGCGGAAGCCTTTGGGTACACCTGAACTCCCTGGGGGAGCCTTTACGCAACCCCACACTCAACAGGACTCTGCGTCTTCACTCTTTCCTGACAACCCTAAACATAACCCTAACCGCAACAAGAAGCTGGACCCGAGTTAGACCCGAAAAAACACGTACGGTGCCACTTTCTGCCATCAAAAAGTGCTCTCAGCGGAAGCCTTTGGGTACACCTGAACTCCCTGGGGAGCCTTTACGCAACCCCACACTCAACAGGACTCTGCGTCTTCACTCTTTCCTAACAACCCTAAACATAACCCTAACCGCAACAAGAAGCTGAACCCGAGTTAGACCCGAAAAAACACGTACGGTGCCACTTTCTGCCATCAAAAAGTGCTCTCAGCGGAAGCCTTTGGGTACACCTGAACTCCCTGGGGGAGCCTTTACGCAACCCCACACTCAACAGGACTCTGCGTCTTCACTCTTTCCTAACAACCCTAAACATAACCCTAACCGCAAAAGAGAAGCTGAACCCGAGTTAGACCCGAAAAAACACGTACGGTGCCACTTTCTGCCATCAAAAAGTGCTCTCAGTGGAAGCCTTTGGGTACACCTGAACTCCCTGGGGGAGCCTTTATGCAACCCCACACTCAACAGGACTCTGCGTCTTCACTCTTTCCTAACAACCCTAAACATAACCCTAACCGCAACAAGAAGCTGAACCCGAGTTAGACCCGAAAAAACACGTACGGTGCCACTTTCTGCCATCAAAAAGTGCTCTCAGCGGAAGCCTTTGGGTACACCTGAACTCCCTGGGGGAGCCTTTACGCAACCCCACACTCAACAGGACTCTGCGTCTTCACTCTTTCCTAACAACCCTAAACATAACCCTAACCGCAACAAGAAGCTCAACCCGAGTTAGGCCCGAAAAAACACGTACGGTGCCACTTTCTGCCATCAAAAAGTGCTCTCAGCGGAAGCCTTTGGGTACACCTGAACTCCCTGGGGGAGCCTTTACGCAACCCCACACTCAACAGGACTCTGCGTCTTCACTCTTTCCTAACAACCCTAAACATAACCCTAACCGCAACAAGAAGCTGAACCCGAGTTAGACCCGAAAAAACACGTACGGTGCCACTTTCTGCCATCAAAAAGTGCTCTCAGCGGAAGCCTTTGGGTACACCTGAACTCCCTGGGGGAGCCTTTACGCAACCCCACACTCAACAGGACTCTGCGTCTTCACTCTTTCCTAACAACCCTAAACATAACCCTAACCGCAACAAGAAGCTGAACCCGAGTTAGACCCGAAAAAACACGTACGGTGCCACTTTCTGCCATCCAAAAGTGCTCTCAGCGGAAGCCTTTGGGTACACCTGAACTCCCTGGGGGAGCCTTTACGCAACCCCACACTCAACAGGACTCTGCGTCTTCACTCTTTCCTAACAACCCTAAACATAAGCCTAACCGCAACAAGAAGCTGAACCCGAGTTAGACCCGAAAAAACACGTACGGTGCCACTTTCTGCCATCAAAAAGTGCTCTCAGCGGAAGCCTTTGGGTACACCTGAACTCCCTGGGGGAGCCTTTACGCAACCCCACACTCAACAGGACTCTGCGTCTTCACTCTTTCCTAACAACCCTAAACATAACCCTAACCGCAACAAGAAGCTGGACGCGAGTTAGACCCGAAAAAACACGTACGGTGCCACTTTCTGCCATCAAAAAGTGCTCTCAGCGGAAGCCTTTGGGTACACCTGAACTCCCTGGGGGAGCCTTTACGCAACCCCACACTCAACAGGACTCTGCGTCTTCACTCTTTCCTAACAACCCTAAACATAACCCTAACCGCAAAAGAGAAGCTGAACCCGAGTTAGACCCGAAAAAACACGTACGGTGCCACTTTCTGCCATCAAAAAGTGCTCTCAGTGGAAGCCTTTGGGTACACCTGAACTCCCTGGGGGAGTCTTTACGCAACCCCACACTCAACAGGACTCTGCGTTTTCACTCTTTCCTAACAACCCTAAACATAACCCTAACCGCAACAAGAAGCTGAACCCGAGTTAGACCCGAAAAAACACGTACGGTGCCACTTTCTGCCATCAAAAAGTGCTCTCAGCGGAAGCCTTTGGGTACACCTGAACTCCCTGGGGGAGCCTTTACGCAACCCCACACTCAACAGGACTCTGCGTCTTCACTCTTTCCTAACAACCCTAAACATAACCCTAACCGCAACAAGAAGCTGAACCCGAGTTAGACCCGAAAAAACACGTACGGTGCCACTTTCTGCCATCCAAAAGTGCTCTCAGCGGAAGCCTTTGGGTACACCTGAACTCCCTGGGGGAGCCTTTACGCAACCCCACACTCAACAGGACTCTGCGTCTTCACTCTTTCCTAACAACCCTAAACATAACCCTAACCGCAACAAGAAGCTGAACCCAAGTTAGACCCGAAAAAACACGTACGGTGCCACTTTCTGCCATCCAAAAGTGCTCTCAGCGGAAGCCTTTGGGTACACCTGAACTCCCTGGGGGAGCCTTTACGCAACCCCACACTCAACAGGACTCTGCGTCTTCACTCTTTCCTAACAACCCTAAACATAACCCTAACCGCAACAAGAAGCTGAACCCGAGTTAGACCCGAAAAAACACGTACGGTGCCACTTTCTGCCATCCAAAAGTGCTCTCAGCGGAAGCCTTTGGGTACACCTGAACTCCCTGGGGGAGCCTTTACGCAACCCCACACTCAACAGGACTCTGCGTCTTCACTCTTTCCTAACAACCCTAAACATAACCCTAACCGCAACAAGAAGCTGAACCCGAGTTAGACCCGAAAAAACACGTACGGTGCCACTTTCTGCCATCAAAAAGTGCTCTCAGCGGAAGCCTTTGGGTACACCTGAACTCCCTGGGGGAGCCTTTACGCAACCCCACACTCAACAGGACTCTGCGTCTTCACTCTTTCCTAACAACCCTAAACATAACCCTAACCGCAACAAGAAGCTCAACCCGAGTTAGACCCGAAAAAACACGTACGGTGCCACTTTCTGCCATCCAAAAGTGCTCTCAGCGGAAGCCTTTGGGTACACCTGAACTCCCTGGGGGAGCCTTTACGCAACCCCACACTCAACAGGACTCTGCGTCTTCACTCTTTCCTAACAACCCTAAACATAACCCTAACCGCAAAAGAGAAGCTGAACCCGAGTTAGACCCGAAAAAACACGTACGGTGCCACTTTCTGCCATCAAAAAGTGCTCTCAGCGGAAGCCTTTGGGTACACCTGAACTCCCTGGGGGAGCCTTTACGCAACCCCACACTCAACAGGACTCTGAGTCTTCACTCTTTCCTAACAACCCTAAACATAACCCTAACCGCAACAAGAAGCTGAACCCGAGTTAGACCCGAAAAAACACGTACGGTGCCACATTCTGCCATCAAAAAGTGCTCTCAGCGGAAGCCTTTGGGTACACCTGAACTCCCTGGGGGAGCCTTTACGCAACCCCACACTCAACAGGACTCTGCGTCTTCACTCTTTCCTAACAACCCTAAACATAACCCTAACCGCAACAAGAAGCTGAACCCGAGTTAGACCCGAAAAAACACGTACGGTGCCACTTTCTGCCATCAAAAAGTGCTCTCAGCGGAAGCCTTTGGGTACACCTGAACTCCCTGGGGGAGCCTTTACGCAACCCCACACTCAACAGGACTCTGCGTCTTCACTCTTTCCTAACAACCCTAAACATAACCCTAACCGCAACAAGAAGCTGAACCCGAGTTAGACCCGAAAAAACACGTACGGTGCCACTTTCTGCCATCCAAAAGTGCTCTCAGCGGAAGCCTTTGGGTACACCTGAACTCCCTGGGGGAGCCTTTACGCAACCCCACACTCAACAGGACTCTGCGTCTTCACTCTTTCCTAACAACCCTAAACATAACCCTAACCGCAACAAGAAGCTGAACCCGAGTTAGACCCGAAAAAACACGTACGGTGCCACTTTCTGCCATCAAAAAGTGCTCTCAGCGGAAGCCTTTGGGTACACCTGAACTCCCTGGGGGAGCCTTTACGCAACCCCACACTCAACAGGACTCTGCGTCTTCACTCTTTCCTAACAACCCTAAACATAACCCTAACCGCAACAAGAAGCTCAACCCGAGTTAGACCCGAAAAAACACGTACGGTGCCACTTTCTGCCATCCAAAAGTGCTCTCAGCGGAAGCCTTTGGGTACACCTGAACTCCCTGGGGGAGCCTTTACGCAACCCCACACTCAACAGGACTCTGCGTCTTCACTCTTTCCTAACAACCCTAAACATAACCCTAACCGCAAAAGAGAAGCTGAACCCGAGTTAGACCCGAAAAAACACGTACGGTGCCACTTTCTGCCATCAAAAAGTGCTCTCAGCGGAAGCCTTTGGGTACACCTGAACTCCCTGGGGGAGCCTTTACGCAACCCCACACTCAACAGGACTCTGCGTCTTCACTCTTTCCTAACAACCCTAAACATAACCCTAACCGCAACAAGAAGCTGAACCCGAGTTAGACCCGAAAAAACACGTACGGTGCCACATTCTGCCATCAAAAAGTGCTCTCAGCGGAAGCCTTTGGGTACACCTGAACTCCCTGGGGGAGCCTTTACGCAACCCCACACTCAACAGGACTCTGCGTCTTCACTCTTTCCTAACAACCCTAAACATAACCCTAACCGCAACAAGAAGCTGAACCCGAGTTAGACCCGAAAAAACACGTACGGTGCCACTTTCTGCCATCCAAAAGTGCTCTCAGCGGAAGCCTTTGGGTACACCTGAACTCCCTGGGGGAGCCTTTACGCAACCCCACACTCAACAGGACTCTGCGTCTTCACTCTTTCCTAACAACCCTAAACATAACCCTAACCGCAACAAGAAGCTGAACCCGAGTTAGATCCGAAAAAACACGTACGGTGCCACTTTCTGCCATCAAAAAGTGCTCTCAGCGGAAGCCTTTGGGTACACCTGAACTCCCTGGGGGAGCCTTTACGCAACCCCACACTCAACAGGACTGTGCGTCTTCACTCTTTCCTAACAACCCTAAACATAACCCTAACCGCAACAAGAAGCTGAACCCGAGTTAAGACCCGAAAAAACACGTACGGTGCCACTTTCTGCCATCAAAAAGTGCTCTCAGCGGAAGCCTTTGGGTACACCTGAACTCCCTGGGGGAGCCTTTACGCAACCCCACACTCAACAGGACTCTGCGTCTTCACTCTTTCCTAACAACCCTAAACATAACCCTAACCGCAACAAGAAGCTGAACCCGAGTTAGACCCGAAAAAACACGTACGGTGCCACTTTCTGCCATCAAAAAGTGCTCTCAGCGGAAGCCTTTGGGTACACCTGAACTCCCTGGGGGAGCCTTTACGCAACCCCACACTCAACAGGACTCTGCGTCTTCACTCTTTCCTAACAACCCTAAACATAACCCTAACCGCAACAAGAAGCTGAACCCGAGTTAGACCCGAAAAAACACGTACGGTGCCACTTTCTGCCATCAAAAAGTGCTCTCAGCGGAAGCCTTTGGGTACACCTGAACTCCCTGGGGGAGCCTTTACGCAACCCCACACTCAACAGGACTCTGCGTCTTCACTCTTTCCTAACAACCCTAAACATAACCCTAACCGCAACAAGAAGCTGAACCCGAGTTAGACCCGAAAAAACACGTACGGTGCCACTTTCTGCCATCAAAAAGTGCTCTCAGCGGAAGCCTTTGGGTACACCTGAACTCCCTGGGGGAGCCTTTACGCAACCCCACACTCAACAGGACTCTGCGTCTTCACTCTTTCCTAACAACCCTAAACATAACCCTAACCGCAACAAGAAGCTGAACCCGAGTTAGACCCGAAAAAACACGTACGGTGCCACTTTCTGCCATCAAAAAGTGCTCTCAGCGGAAGCCTTTGGGTACACCTGAACTCCCTGGGGGAGCCTTTACGCAACCCCACACTCAACAGGACTCTGCGTCTTCACTCTTTCCTAACAACCCTAAACATAACCCTAACCGCAACAAGAAGCTGAACCCGAGTTAGACCCGAAAAAACACGTACGGTGCCACTTTCTGCCATCAAAAAGTGCTCTCAGCGGAAGCCTTTGGGTACACCTGAACTCCCTGGGGGAGCCTTTACGCAACCCCACACTCAACAGGACTCTGCGTCTTCACTCTTTCCTAACAACCCTAAACATAACCCTAACCGCAACAAGAAGCTGAACCCGAGTTAGACCCGAAAAAACACGTACGGTGCCACTTTCTGCCATCAAAAAGTGCTCTCAGCGGAAGCCTTTGGGTACACCTGAACTCCCTGGGGGAGCCTTTACGCAACCCCACACTCAACAGGACTCTGCGTCTTCACTCTTTCCTAACAACCCTAAACATAACCCTAACCGCAACAAGAAGCTGAACCCGAGTTAGACCCGAAAAAACACGTACGGTGCCACTTTCTGCCATCAAAAAGTGCTCTCAGCGGAAGCCTTTGGGTACACCTGAACTCCCTGGGGGAGCCTTTACGCAACCCCACACTCAACAGGACTCTGCGTCTTCACTCTTTCCTAACAACCCTAAACATAACCCTAACCGCAACAAGAAGCTGAACCCGAGTTAGACCCGAAAAAACACGTACGGTGCCACTTTCTGCCATCAAAAAGTGCTCTCAGCGGAAGCCTTTGGGTACACCTGAACTCCCTGGGGGAGCCTTTACGCAACCCCACACTCAACAGGACTCTGCGTCTTCACTCTTTCCTAACAACCCTAAACATAACCCTAACCGCAACAAGAAGCTGAACCCGAGTTAGACCCGAAAAAACACGTACGGTGCCACTTTCTGCCATCAAAAGTGCTCTCAGCGGAAGCCTTTGGGTACACCTGAACTCCCTGGGGGAGCCTTTACGCAACCCCACACTCAACAGGACTCTGCGTCTTCACTCTTTCCTAACAACCCTAAACATAACCCTAACCGCAACAAGAAGCTGAACCCGAGTTAGACCCGAAAAACACGTACGTGCCACTTTCTGCCATCCAAAAAGTGCTCTCAGCGGAAGCCTTTGGGTACACCTGAACTCCCTGGGGGAGCCTTTACGCAACCCCACACTCAACAGGACTCTGCGTCTTCACTCTTTCCTAACAAC
>NW_028153711.1:0-1000 GCF_964211835.1 Anser anser
CTGCGGGCTGTTTGGGGTCCCCTGGGGGAGCGCAGCGGATGCCTTGAGGTGGGGTGGGGATGTTGGGGTCTCCATAGGGTTGGGGGGGTCGTGTTGGGGGGGTGGGGGGGCATCAAGGCCTCCCTGGAGAGGGGAGGATGCCGAAGAGCCCCATGGAGGGCATTTGGGGTGCCCCATGGCAAGGCATTGGGGTGGGGGGGGCCTCGCTCACCCCCCCCTCCCCCCCATAACCCCCCCCCCTATCGCTGTCACCCCACAGTCTCCGAAGGAGCCGGAGCAGCTCCGCAAGCTCTTCATCGGCGGCCTCAGCTTCGAAACCACAGATGAGAGCCTCCGCAGCCACTTCGAGCAGTGGGGCACCCTGACCGACTGCGTGGTGAGGACCCCGGCCCCCCCCTGCGGGCTCCAGGGGTGGGTGACGACTTCGGGGGCCCCCCCTGCTCCCCTTCCCCCCCGCCCCCCCCAGGGGAAGCTCTCACCGGGGCAGCTCCGGGCAGAGCGCGTCCCCCTTGGGTCAGAATCCGAGGGAAGAAGGGTGGGGACGGAGCCACGGCCCCCAAATCCCCCCCCCTACCACCACTCTGCCTTTTGGGGGGCTCCGAGGGGCGCCGCCGCCCCGTCCTCACCCAGCTCCGTCCTCGCAGGTGATGAGGGACCCCAACACCAAGCGCTCGCGAGGCTTCGGCTTCGTCACGTACTCCTCGGTGGAAGAAGTGGACGCCGCCATGAACGCCCGGCCGCACAAAGTCGACGGCAGGGTCGTTGAACCAAAGAGGGCCGTGTCCAGAGAGGTAGGAACGGGGGGGGGCCCGCGGGGGTGCTGAGCTGGGGTGCTGAGGCTCTGCCCTTGCTCCGCGCCTTCACGAGGAGCCTGGGACGTGGGGCTGAGGAGCCTGGGGGGGGGGGTTGGGGTGTCCAGGGGGGGGTTTGGGGTGTCCAGGGGGGGTTTTGGGGATGCCTGGGGTGGTTTTGGGGTGCCCAGGGGGGCTTTTAAGGTGCC
>NW_028153710.1:0-17500 GCF_964211835.1 Anser anser
AAGACGCGGTCCAAAGGCTTCGCTGAGAGCACTTAGTTGAAAGAGTGAAGACGCAGAGTCCTGTTGAGTGTGGGGTTGCGTAAAGGCTCCCCCAGGGAGTTCAGGTGTACCCAAAGGCTTCCGCTGAGAGCACTTTTGGATGGCAGAAAGTGGCACCGTACGTGTTTTTCGGGTCTAACTCGGGTTCAGGTTCTTGTGCGGTTAGGGTTATGTTTAAGGGTTGTTAGGAAAGAGTGAAGACGCAGAGTCTGTTGAGATGTGGGGTTGCATAAAGGCTCCCCCAGGGAGTTCAGGTGTACCCAAGGCTTCGCTGAGAGCACTTTTGGATGGCAGAAAGTGGCCGTACGTGTTTTGTGGTTAATCGGGTCAGCTTGAAGAGTGAAGTCCGGTTTGATGGCAGAAAGTGGCACCGTTCTACACTTTGTTGCGGTTAGGGTAGTTAGGAAAGAGTGAAGACGCAGAGTCCTGTTGAGTGTGGGGTTGCGTAAAGGCTCCCCCAGGGAGTTCAGGTGTACCCAAAGGCTTCCGCTGAGAGCACTTTTGATGGCAGAAAGTGGCACCGTACGTGTTTTTTCGGGTCTAACTCGGGTTCAGCTTCTTGTTGCGGTTAGGGTTATGTTTAGGGTTGTTAGGAAAGAGTGAAGACGCAGAGTCCTGTTGAGTGTGGGGTTGCGTAAAGGCTCCCCCAGGGAGTTCAGGTGTACCCAAAGGCTTCCGCTGAGAGCACTTTTTGAGGCAGAAAGTGGCACCGTACGTGTTTTTCGGGTCTAACTCGGGTTCAGCTTCTTGTTGCGGTTAGGGTTATGTTTAGGGTTGTTAGGAAAGAGTGAAGACGCAGAGTCCTGTTGAGTGTGGGGTTGCGTAAAGGCTCCCCCAGGGAGTTCAGGTGTACCCAAAGGCTTCCGCTGAGAGCACTTTTTGATGGCAGAAAGTGGCACCGTACGTGTTTTTCGGGTCTAACTCGGGTTCAGCTTCTTGTTGCGGTTAGGGTTATGTTTAGGGTTGTTAGGAAAGAGTGAAGACGCAGAGTCCTGTTGAGTGTGGGGTTGCATAAAGGCTCCCCCAGGGAGTTCAGGTGTACCCAAAGGCTTCCGCTGAGAGCACTTTTTGATGGCAGAAAGTGCACCGTACGTGTTTTTTCGGGTCTAACTCGGGGTTCAGCTTCTTGTTGCGGTTAGGGTTATGTTTAGGGTTGTTAGGAAAGAGTGAAGACGCAGAGTCCTGTTGAGTGTGGGGTTGCGTAAAGGCTCCCCCAGGGAGTTCAGGTGTACCCAAAGGCTTCCGCTGAGAGCACTTTTTGATGGCAGAAAGTGGCACCGTACGTGTTTTTTCGGGTCTAACTCGGGTTCAGCTTCTTGTTGCGGTTAGGGTTATGTTTAGGGTTGTTAGGAAAGAGTGAAGACGCAGAGTCCTGTTGAGTGTGGGGTTGCGTAAAGGCTCCCCCAGGGAGTTCAGGTGTACCCAAGGCTTCCGCTGAGAGCACTTTTTGATGGCAGAAAGTGGCACCGTACGTGTTTTTTCGGGTCTAACTCGGGTTCAGCTTCTTGTTGCGGTTAGGGTTATGTTTAGGGATTGATAGGAAAGAGTGAAGACGCAGAGTCCTGTTGAGTGTGGGGTTGCGTAAAGGCTCCCCCAGGGAGTTCAGGTGTACCCAAAGGCTTCCGCTGGAGAGCACTTTTTGATGGCAGAAAGTGGCACCGTACGTGTTTTTTCGGGTCTAACTCGGGTTCAGCTTCTTGTTGCGGTTAGGGTTATGTTTAGGGTTGTTAGGAAAGAGTGAAGACGCAGAGTCCTGTGGAGTGTGGGGTTGCGTAAAGGCTCCCCCAGGGAGTTCAGGTGTACCCAAAGGTTCCGCTGAGAGCACTTTTTGATGGCAGAAAGTGGCACCGTACGTGTTTTTTCGGGTCTAACTCGGGTTCAGCTTCTTGTTGCGGTTAGGGTTATGTTTAGGGTTGTTAGGAAAGAGTGAAGACGCAGAGTCCTGTTGAGTGTGGGGTTGCGTAAAGGCTCCCCAGGGAGTTCAGGTGTACCCAAAGGCTTCCGCTGAGAGCACTTTTGATGGCAGAAAGTGGCACCGTACGTGTTTTTTCGGGTCTAACTCGGGTTCAGCTTCTTGTTGCGGTTAGGGTTATGTTTAGGGTTGTTAGGAAAGAGTGAAGACGCAGAGTCCTGTTGAGTGTGGGGTTGCGTAAAGGCTCCCCAGGGAGTTCAGGTGTACCCAAAGGCTTCCGCTGAGAGCACTTTTTGATGGCAGAAAGTGGCACCGTACGTGTTTTTTCGGGTCTAACTCGGGTTCAGCTTCTTGTTGCGGTTAGGGTTATGTTTAGGGTTGTTAGGAAAGAGTGAAGACGCAGAGTCCTGTTGAGTGTGGGGTTGCGTAAAGGCTCCCCCAGGGAGTTCAGGTGTACCCAAAGGCTTCCGCTGAGAGCACTTTTTGATGGCAGAAAGTGGCACCGTACGTGTTTTTTCGGGTCTAACTCGGGTTCAGCTTCTTGTTGCGGTTAGGGTTATGTTTAGGGTTGTTAGGAAAGAGTGAAGACGCAGAGTCCTGTTGAGTGTGGGGTTGCGTAAAGGCTCCCCCAGGGAGTTCAGGTGTACCCAAAGGCTTCCGCTGAGAGCACTTTTTGATGGCAGAAAGTGGCACCGTACGTGTTTTTTCGGGTCTAACTCGGGTTCAGCTTCTTGTTGCGGTTAGGGTTATGTTTAGGGTTGTTAGGAAAGAGTGAAGACGCAGAGTCCTGTTGAGTGTGGGGTTGCGTAAAGGCTCCCCCAGGGAGTTCAGGTGTACCCAAAGGCTTCCGCTGAGAGCACTTTTTGATGGCAGAAAGTGGCACCGTACGTGTTTTTTCGGGTCTAACTCGGGTTCAGCTTCTTGTTGCGGTTAGGGTTATGTTTAGGGTTGTTAGGAAAGAGTGAAGACGCAGAGTCCTGTTGAGTGTGGGGTTGCGTAAAGGCTCCCCCAGGGAGTTCAGGTGTACCCAAAGGCTTCCGCTGAGAGCACTTTTTGATGGCAGAAAGTGGCACCGTACGTGTTTTTTCGGGTCTAACTCGGGTTCAGCTTCTTGTTGCGGTTAGGGTTATGTTTAGGGTTGTTAGGAAAGAGTGAAGACGCAGAGTCCTGTTGAGTGTGGGGTTGCGTAAAGGCTCCCCCAGGGAGTTCAGGTGTACCCAAAGGCTTCCGCTGAGAGCACTTTTTGATGGCAGAAAGTGGCACCGTACGTGTTTTTTCGGGTCTAACTCGGGTTCAGCTTCTTGTTGCGGTTAGGGTTATGTTTAGGGTTGTTAGGAAAGAGTGAAGACGCAGAGTCCTGTTGAGTGTGGGGTTGCGTAAAGGCTCCCCCAGGGAGTTCAGGTGTACCCAAAGGCTTCCGCTGAGAGCACTTTTTGATGGCAGAAAGTGGCACCGTACGTGTTTTTTCGGGTCTAACTCGGGTTCAGCTTCTTGTTGCGGTTAGGGTTATGTTTAGGGTTGTTAGGAAAGAGTGAAGACGCAGAGTCCTGTTGAGTGTGGGGTTGCGTAAAGGCTCCCCCAGGGAGTTCAGGTGTACCCAAAGGCTTCCGCTGAGAGCACTTTTTGATGGCAGAAAGTGGCACCGTACGTGTTTTTTCGGGTCTAACTCGGGTTCAGCTTCTTGTTGCGGTTAGGGTTATGTTTAGGGTTGTTAGGAAAGAGTGAAGACGCAGAGTCCTGTTGAGTGTGGGGTTGCGTAAAGGCTCCCCCAGGGAGTTCAGGTGTACCCAAAGGCTTCCGCTGAGAGCACTTTTTGATGGCAGAAAGTGGCACCGTACGTGTTTTTTCGGGTCTAACTCGGGTTCAGCTTCTTGTTGCGGTTAGGGTTATGTTTAGGGTTGTTAGGAAAGAGTGAAGACGCAGAGTCCTGTTGAGTGTGGGGTTGCGTAAAGGCTCCCCCAGGGAGTTCAGGTGTACCCAAAGGCTTCCGCTGAGAGCACTTTTTGATGGCAGAAAGTGGCACCGTACGTGTTTTTTCGGGTCTAACTCGGGTTCAGCTTCTTGTTGCGGTTAGGGTTATGTTTAGGGTTGTTAGGAAAGAGTGAAGACGCAGAGTCCTGTTGAGTGTGGGGTTGCGTAAAGGCTCCCCCAGGGAGTTCAGGTGTACCCAAAGGCTTCCGCTGAGAGCACTTTTTGATGGCAGAAAGTGGCACCGTACGTGTTTTTTCGGGTCTAACTCGGGTTCAGCTTCTTGTTGCGGTTAGGGTTATGTTTAGGGTTGTTAGGAAAGAGTGAAGACGCAGAGTCCTGTTGAGTGTGGGGTTGCGTAAGGCTCCCCCAGGGAGTTCAGGTGTACCCAAAGGCTTCCGCTGAGAGCACTTTTTGATGGCAGAAAGTGGCACCGTACGTGTTTTTTCGGGTCTAACTCGGGTTCAGCTTCTTGTTGCGGTTAGGGTTATGTTTAGGGTTGTTAGGAAAGAGTGAAGACGCAGAGTCCTGTTGAGTGTGGGGTTGCGTAAAGGCTCCCCCAGGGAGTTCAGGTGTACCCAAAGGCTTCCGCTGAGAGCACTTTTTGATGGCAGAAAGTGGCACCGTACGTGTTTTTTCGGGTCTAACTCGGGTTCAGCTTCTTGTTGCGGTTAGGGTTATGTTTAGGGTTGTTAGGAAAGAGTGAAGACGCAGAGTCCTGTTGAGTGTGGGGTTGCGTAAAGGCTCCCCCAGGGAGTTCAGGTGTACCCAAAGGCTTCCGCTGAGAGCACTTTTTGATGGCAGAAAGTGGCACCGTACGTGTTTTTTCGGGTCTAACTCGGGTTCAGCTTCTTGTTGCGGTTAGGGTTATGTTTAGGGTTGTTAGGAAAGAGTGAAGACGCAGAGTCCTGTTGAGTGTGGGGTTGCGTAAAGGCTCCCCCAGGGAGTTCAGGTGTACCCAAAGGCTTCCGCTGAGAGCACTTTTTGATGGCAGAAAGTGGCACCGTACGTGTTTTTTCGGGTCTAACTCGGGTTCAGCTTCTTGTTGCGGTTAGGGTTATGTTTAGGGTTGTTAGGAAAGAGTGAAGACGCAGAGTCCTGTTGAGTGTGGGGTTGCGTAAAGGCTCCCCCAGGGAGTTCAGGTGTACCCAAAGGGCTTCCGCTGAGAGCACTTTTTGATGGCAGAAAGTGGCACCGTACGTGTTTTTTCGGGTCTAACTCGGGTTCAGCTTCTTGTTGCGGTTAGGGTTATGTTTAGGGTTGTTAGGAAAGAGTGAAGACGCAGAGTCCTGTTGAGTGTGGGGTTGCGTAAAGGCTCCCCCAGGGAGTTCAGGTGTACCCAAAGGCTTCCGCTGAGAGCACTTTTTGATGGCAGAAAGTGGCACCGTACGTGTTTTTTCGGGTCTAACTCGGGTTCAGCTTCTTGTTGCGGTTAGGGTTATGTTTAGGGTTGTTAGGAAAGAGTGAAGACGCAGAGTCCTGTTGAGTGTGGGGTTGCGTAAAGGCTCCCCCAGGGAGTTCAGGTGTACCCAAAGGCTTCCGCTGAGAGCACTTTTTGATGGCAGAAAGTGGCACCGTACGTGTTTTTTCGGGTCTAACTCGGGTTCAGCTTCTTGTTGCGGTTAGGGTTATGTTTAGGGTTGTTAGGAAAGAGTGAAGACGCAGAGTCCTGTTGAGTGTGGGGTTGCGTAAAGGCTCCCCCAGGGAGTTCAGGTGTACCCAAAGGCTTCCGCTGAGAGCACTTTTTGATGGCAGAAAGTGGCACCGTACGTGTTTTTTCGGGTCTAACTCGGGTTCAGCTTCTTGTTGCGGTTAGGGTTATGTTTAGGGTTGTTAGGAAAGAGTGAAGACGCAGAGTCCTGTTGAGTGTGGGGTTGCGTAAAGGCTCCCCCAGGGAGTTCAGGTGTACCCAAAGGCTTCCGCTGAGAGCACTTTTTGATGGCAGAAAGTGGCACCGTACGTGTTTTTTCGGGTCTAACTCGGGTTCAGCTTCTTGTTGCGGTTAGGGTTATGTTTAGGGTTGTTAGGAAAGAGTGAAGACGCAGAGTCCTGTTGAGTGTGGGGTTGCGTAAAGGCTCCCCCAGGGAGTTCAGGTGTACCCAAAGGCTTCCGCTGAGAGCACTTTTTGATGGCAGAAAGTGGCACCGTACGTGTTTTTTCGGGTCTAACTCGGGTTCAGCTTCTTGTTGCGGTTAGGGTTATGTTTAGGGTTGTTAGGAAAGAGTGAAGACGCAGAGTCCTGTTGAGTGTGGGGTTGCGTAAAGGCTCCCCCAGGGAGTTCAGGTGTACCCAAAGGCTTCCGCTGAGAGCACTTTTTGATGGCAGAAAGTGGCACCGTACGTGTTTTTTCGGGTCTAACTCGGGTTCAGCTTCTTGTTGCGGTTAGGGTTATGTTTAGGGTTGTTAGGAAAGAGTGAAGACGCAGAGTCCTGTTGAGTGTGGGGTTGCGTAAAGGCTCCCCCAGGGAGTTCAGGTGTACCCAAAGGCTTCCGCTGAGAGCACTTTTTGATGGCAGAAAGTGGCACCGTACGTGTTTTTTCGGGTCTAACTCGGGTTCAGCTTCTTGTTGCGGTTAGGGTTATGTTTAGGGTTGTTAGGAAAGAGTGAAGACGCAGAGTCCTGTTGAGTGTGGGGTTGCGTAAAGGCTCCCCCAGGGAGTTCAGGTGTACCCAAAGGCTTCCGCTGAGAGCACTTTTTGATGGCAGAAAGTGGCACCGTACGTGTTTTTTCGGGTCTAACTCGGGTTCAGCTTCTTGTTGCGGTTAGGGTTATGTTTAGGGTTGTTAGGAAAGAGTGAAGACGCAGAGTCCTGTTGAGTGTGGGGTTGCGTAAAGGCTCCCCCAGGGAGTTCAGGTGTACCCAAAGGCTTCCGCTGAGAGCACTTTTTGATGGCAGAAAGTGGCACCGTACGTGTTTTTTCGGGTCTAACTCGGGTTCAGCTTCTTGTTGCGGTTAGGGTTATGTTTAGGGTTGTTAGGAAAGAGTGAAGACGCAGAGTCCTGTTGAGTGTGGGGTTGCGTAAAGGCTCCCCCAGGGAGTTCAGGTGTACCCAAAGGCTTCCGCTGAGAGCACTTTTTGATGGCAGAAAGTGGCACCGTACGTGTTTTTTCGGGTCTAACTCGGGTTCAGCTTCTTGTTGCGGTTAGGGTTATGTTTAGGGTTGTTAGGAAAGAGTGAAGACGCAGAGTCCTGTTGAGTGTGGGGTTGCGTAAAGGCTCCCCCAGGGAGTTCAGGTGTACCCAAAGGCTTCCGCTGAGAGCACTTTTTGATGGCAGAAAGTGGCACCGTACGTGTTTTTTCGGGTCTAACTCGGGTTCAGCTTCTTGTTGCGGTTAGGGTTATGTTTAGGGTTGTTAGGAAAGAGTGAAGACGCAGAGTCCTGTTGAGTGTGGGGTTGCGTAAAGGCTCCCCCAGGGAGTTCAGGTGTACCCAAAGGCTTCCGCTGAGAGCACTTTTTGATGGCAGAAAGTGGCACCGTACGTGTTTTTTCGGGTCTAACTCGGGTTCAGCTTCTTGTTGCGGTTAGGGTTATGTTTAGGGTTGTTAGGAAAGAGTGAAGACGCAGAGTCCTGTTGAGTGTGGGGTTGCGTAAAGGCTCCCCCAGGGAGTTCAGGTGTACCCAAAGGCTTCCGCTGAGAGCACTTTTTGATGGCAGAAAGTGGCACCGTACGTGTTTTTTCGGGTCTAACTCGGGTTCAGCTTCTTGTTGCGGTTAGGGTTATGTTTAGGGTTGTTAGGAAAGAGTGAAGACGCAGAGTCCTGTTGAGTGTGGGGTTGCGTAAAGGCTCCCCCAGGGAGTTCAGGTGTACCCAAAGGCTTCCGCTGAGAGCACTTTTTGATGGCAGAAAGTGGCACCGTACGTGTTTTTTCGGGTCTAACTCGGGTTCAGCTTCTTGTTGCGGTTAGGGTTATGTTTAGGGTTGTTAGGAAAGAGTGAAGACGCAGAGTCCTGTTGAGTGTGGGGTTGCGTAAAGGCTCCCCCAGGGAGTTCAGGTGTACCCAAAGGCTTCCGCTGAGAGCACTTTTTGATGGCAGAAAGTGGCACCGTACGTGTTTTTTCGGGTCTAACTCGGGTTCAGCTTCTTGTTGCGGTTAGGGTTATGTTTAGGGTTGTTAGGAAAGAGTGAAGACGCAGAGTCCTGTTGAGTGTGGGGTTGCGTAAAGGCTCCCCCAGGGAGTTCAGGTGTACCCAAAGGCTTCCGCTGAGAGCACTTTTTGATGGCAGAAAGTGGCACCGTACGTGTTTTTTCGGGTCTAACTCGGGTTCAGCTTCTTGTTGCGGTTAGGGTTATGTTTAGGGTTGTTAGGAAAGAGTGAAGACGCAGAGTCCTGTTGAGTGTGGGGTTGCGTAAAGGCTCCCCCAGGGAGTTCAGGTGTACCCAAAGGCTTCCGCTGAGAGCACTTTTTGATGGCAGAAAGTGGCACCGTACGTGTTTTTTCGGGTCTAACTCGGGTTCAGCTTCTTGTTGCGGTTAGGGTTATGTTTAGGGTTGTTAGGAAAGAGTGAAGACGCAGAGTCCTGTTGAGTGTGGGGTTGCGTAAAGGCTCCCCCAGGGAGTTCAGGTGTACCCAAAGGCTTCCGCTGAGAGCACTTTTTGATGGCAGAAAGTGGCACCGTACGTGTTTTTTCGGGTCTAACTCGGGTTCAGCTTCTTGTTGCGGTTAGGGTTATGTTTAGGGTTGTTAGGAAAGAGTGAAGACGCAGAGTCCTGTTGAGTGTGGGGTTGCGTAAAGGCTCCCCCAGGGAGTTCAGGTGTACCCAAAGGCTTCCGCTGAGAGCACTTTTTGATGGCAGAAAGTGGCACCGTACGTGTTTTTTCGGGTCTAACTCGGGTTCAGCTTCTTGTTGCGGTTAGGGTTATGTTTAGGGTTGTTAGGAAAGAGTGAAGACGCAGAGTCCTGTTGAGTGTGGGGTTGCGTAAAGGCTCCCCCAGGGAGTTCAGGTGTACCCAAAGGCTTCCGCTGAGAGCACTTTTTGATGGCAGAAAGTGGCACCGTACGTGTTTTTTCGGGTCTAACTCGGGTTCAGCTTCTTGTTGCGGTTAGGGTTATGTTTAGGGTTGTTAGGAAAGAGTGAAGACGCAGAGTCCTGTTGAGTGTGGGGTTGCGTAAAGGCTCCCCCAGGGAGTTCAGGTGTACCCAAAGGCTTCCGCTGAGAGCACTTTTTGATGGCAGAAAGTGGCACCGTACGTGTTTTTTCGGGTCTAACTCGGGTTCAGCTTCTTGTTGCGGTTAGGGTTATGTTTAGGGTTGTTAGGAAAGAGTGAAGACGCAGAGTCCTGTTGAGTGTGGGGTTGCGTAAAGGCTCCCCCAGGGAGTTCAGGTGTACCCAAAGGCTTCCGCTGAGAGCACTTTTTGATGGCAGAAAGTGGCACCGTACGTGTTTTTTCGGGTCTAACTCGGGTTCAGCTTCTTGTTGCGGTTAGGGTTATGTTTAGGGTTGTTAGGAAAGAGTGAAGACGCAGAGTCCTGTTGAGTGTGGGGTTGCGTAAAGGCTCCCCCAGGGAGTTCAGGTGTACCCAAAGGCTTCCGCTGAGAGCACTTTTTGATGGCAGAAAGTGGCACCGTACGTGTTTTTTCGGGTCTAACTCGGGTTCAGCTTCTTGTTGCGGTTAGGGTTATGTTTAGGGTTGTTAGGAAAGAGTGAAGACGCAGAGTCCTGTTGAGTGTGGGGTTGCGTAAAGGCTCCCCCAGGGAGTTCAGGTGTACCCAAAGGCTTCCGCTGAGAGCACTTTTTGATGGCAGAAAGTGGCACCGTACGTGTTTTTTCGGGTCTAACTCGGGTTCAGCTTCTTGTTGCGGTTAGGGTTATGTTTAGGGTTGTTAGGAAAGAGTGAAGACGCAGAGTCCTGTTGAGTGTGGGGTTGCGTAAAGGCTCCCCCAGGGAGTTCAGGTGTACCCAAAGGCTTCCGCTGAGAGCACTTTTTGATGGCAGAAAGTGGCACCGTACGTGTTTTTTCGGGTCTAACTCGGGTTCAGCTTCTTGTTGCGGTTAGGGTTATGTTTAGGGTTGTTAGGAAAGAGTGAAGACGCAGAGTCCTGTTGAGTGTGGGGTTGCGTAAAGGCTCCCCCAGGGAGTTCAGGTGTACCCAAAGGCTTCCGCTGAGAGCACTTTTTGATGGCAGAAAGTGGCACCGTACGTGTTTTTTCGGGTCTAACTCGGGTTCAGCTTCTTGTTGCGGTTAGGGTTATGTTTAGGGTTGTTAGGAAAGAGTGAAGACGCAGAGTCCTGTTGAGTGTGGGGTTGCGTAAAGGCTCCCCCAGGGAGTTCAGGTGTACCCAAAGGCTTCCGCTGAGAGCACTTTTTGATGGCAGAAAGTGGCACCGTACGTGTTTTTTCGGGTCTAACTCGGGTTCAGCTTCTTGTTGCGGTTAGGGTTATGTTTAGGGTTGTTAGGAAAGAGTGAAGACGCAGAGTCCTGTTGAGTGTGGGGTTGCGTAAAGGCTCCCCCAGGGAGTTCAGGTGTACCCAAAGGCTTCCGCTGAGAGCACTTTTTGATGGCAGAAAGTGGCACCGTACGTGTTTTTTCGGGTCTAACTCGGGTTCAGCTTCTTGTTGCGGTTAGGGTTATGTTTAGGGTTGTTAGGAAAGAGTGAAGACGCAGAGTCCTGTTGAGTGTGGGGTTGCGTAAAGGCTCCCCAGGGAGTTCAGGTGTACCCAAAGGCTTCCGCTGAGAGCACTTTTTGATGGCAGAAAGTGGCACCGTACGTGTTTTTTCGGGTCTAACTCGGGTTCAGCTTCTTGTTGCGGTTAGGGTTATGTTTAGGGTTGTTAGGAAAGAGTGAAGACGCAGAGTCCTGTTGAGTGTGGGGTTGCGTAAAGGCTCCCCCAGGGAGTTCAGGTGTACCCAAAGGCTTCCGCTGAGAGCACTTTTTGATGGCAGAAAGTGGCACCGTACGTGTTTTTTCGGGTCTAACTCGGGTTCAGCTTCTTGTTGCGGTTAGGGTTATGTTTAGGGTTGTTAGGAAAGAGTGAAGACGCAGAGTCCTGTTGAGTGTGGGGTTGCGTAAAGGCTCCCCCAGGGAGTTCAGGTGTACCCAAAGGCTTCCGCTGAGAGCACTTTTTGATGGCAGAAAGTGGCACCGTACGTGTTTTTTCGGGTCTAACTCGGGTTCAGCTTCTTGTTGCGGTTAGGGTTATGTTTAGGGTTGTTAGGAAAGAGTGAAGACGCAGAGTCCTGTTGAGTGTGGGGTTGCGTAAAGGCTCCCCCAGGGAGTTCAGGTGTACCCAAAGGCTTCCGCTGAGAGCACTTTTTGATGGCAGAAAGTGGCACCGTACGTGTTTTTTCGGGTCTAACTCGGGTTCAGCTTCTTGTTGCGGTTAGGGTTATGTTTAGGGTTGTTAGGAAAGAGTGAAGACGCAGAGTCCTGTTGAGTGTGGGGTTGCGTAAAGGCTCCCCCAGGGAGTTCAGGTGTACCCAAAGGCTTCCGCTGAGAGCACTTTTTGATGGCAGAAAGTGGCACCGTACGTGTTTTTTCGGGTCTAACTCGGGTTCAGCTTCTTGTTGCGGTTAGGGTTATGTTTAGGGTTGTTAGGAAAGAGTGAAGACGCAGAGTCCTGTTGAGTGTGGGGTTGCGTAAAGGCTCCCCCAGGGAGTTCAGGTGTACCCAAAGGCTTCCGCTGAGAGCACTTTTTGATGGCAGAAAGTGGCACCGTACGTGTTTTTTCGGGTCTAACTCGGGTTCAGCTTCTTGTTGCGGTTAGGGTTATGTTTAGGGTTGTTAGGAAAGAGTGAAGACGCAGAGTCCTGTTGAGTGTGGGGTTGCGTAAAGGCTCCCCCAGGGAGTTCAGGTGTACCCAAAGGCTTCCGCTGAGAGCACTTTTTGATGGCAGAAAGTGGCACCGTACGTGTTTTTTCGGGTCTAACTCGGGTTCAGCTTCTTGTTGCGGTTAGGGTTATGTTTAGGGTTGTTAGGAAAGAGTGAAGACGCAGAGTCCTGTTGAGTGTGGGGTTGCGTAAAGGCTCCCCCAGGGAGTTCAGGTGTACCCAAAGGCTTCCGCTGAGAGCACTTTTTGATGGCAGAAAGTGGCACCGTACGTGTTTTTTCGGGTCTAACTCGGGTTCAGCTTCTTGTTGCGGTTAGGGTTATGTTTAGGGTTGTTAGGAAAGAGTGAAGACGCAGAGTCCTGTTGAGTGTGGGGTTGCGTAAAGGCTCCCCCAGGGAGTTCAGGTGTACCCAAAGGCTTCCGCTGAGAGCACTTTTTGATGGCAGAAAGTGGCACCGTACGTGTTTTTTCGGGTCTAACTCGGTTCAGCTTCTTGTTGCGGTTAGGGTTATGTTTAGGGTTGTTAGGAAAGAGTGAAGACGCAGAGTCCTGTTGAGTGTGGGGTTGCGTAAAGGCTCCCCCAGGGAGTTCAGGTGTACCCAAAGGCTTCCGCTGAGAGCACTTTTTGATGGCAGAAAGTGGCACCGTACGTGTTTTTTCGGGTCTAACTCGGGTTCAGCTTCTTGTTGCGGTTAGGGTTATGTTTAGGGTTGTTAGGAAAGAGTGAAGACGCAGAGTCCTGTTGAGTGTGGGGTTGCGTAAAGGCTCCCCCAGGGAGTTCAGGTGTACCCAAAGGCTTCCGCTGAGAGCACTTTTTGATGGCAGAAAGTGGCACCGTACGTGTTTTTTCGGGTCTAACTCGGGTTCAGCTTCTTGTTGCGGTTAGGGTTATGTTTAGGGTTGTTAGGAAAGAGTGAAGACGCAGAGTCCTGTTGAGTGTGGGGTTGCGTAAAGGCTCCCCCAGGGAGTTCAGGTGTACCCAAAGGCTTCCGCTGAGAGCACTTTTGATGGCAGAAAGTGGCACCGTACGTGTTTTTTCGGGTCTAACTCGGGTTCAGCTTCTTGTTGCGGTTAGGGTTATGTTTAGGGTTGTTAGGAAAGAGTGAAGACGCAGAGTCCTGTTGAGTGTGGGGTTGCGTAAAGGCTCCCCCAGGGAGTTCAGGTGTACCCAAAGGCTTCCGCTGAGAGCACTTTTTGATGGCAGAAAGTGGCACCGTACGTGTTTTTTCGGGTCTAACTCGGGTTCAGCTTCTTGTTGCGGTTAGGGTTATGTTTAGGGTTGTTAGGAAAGAGTGAAGACGCAGAGTCCTGTTGAGTGTGGGGTTGCGTAAAGGCTCCCCCAGGGAGTTCAGGTGTACCCAAAGGCTTCCGCTGAGAGCACTTTTTGATGGCAGAAAGTGGCACCGTACGTGTTTTTTCGGGTCTAACTCGGGTTCAGCTTCTTGTTGCGGTTAGGGTTATGTTTAGGGTTGTTAGGAAAGAGTGAAGACGCAGAGTCCTGTTGAGTGTGGGGTTGCGTAAAGGCTCCCCCAGGGAGTTCAGGTGTACCCAAAGGCTTCCGCTGAGAGCACTTTTTGATGGCAGAAAGTGGCACCGTACGTGTTTTTTCGGGTCTAACTCGGGTTCAGCTTCTTGTTGCGGTTAGGGTTATGTTTAGGGTTGTTAGGAAAGAGTGAAGACGCAGAGTCCTGTTGAGTGTGGGGTTGCGTAAAGGCTCCCCCAGGGAGTTCAGGTGTACCCAAAGGCTTCCGCTGAGAGCACTTTTTGATGGCAGAAAGTGGCACCGTACGTGTTTTTTCGGGTCTAACTCGGGTTCAGCTTCTTGTTGCGGTTAGGGTTATGTTTAGGGTTGTTAGGAAAGAGTGAAGACGCAGAGTCCTGTTGAGTGTGGGGTTGCGTAAAGGCTCCCCCAGGGAGTTCAGGTGTACCCAAAGGCTTCCGCTGAGAGCACTTTTTGATGGCAGAAAGTGGCACCGTACGTGTTTTTTCGGGTCTAACTCGGGTTCAGCTTCTTGTTGCGGTTAGGGTTATGTTTAGGGTTGTTAGGAAAGAGTGAAGACGCAGAGTCCTGTTGAGTGTGGGGTTGCGTAAAGGCTCCCCCAGGGAGTTCAGGTGTACCCAAAGGCTTCCGCTGAGAGCACTTTTTGATGGCAGAAAGTGGCACCGTACGTGTTTTTTCGGGTCTAACTCGGGTTCAGCTTCTTGTTGCGGTTAGGGTTATGTTTAGGGTTGTTAGGAAAGAGTGAAGACGCAGAGTCCTGTTGAGTGTGGGGTTGCGTAAAGGCTCCCCAGGGAGTTCAGGTGTACCCAAAGGCTTCCGCTGAGAGCACTTTTTGATGGCAGAAAGTGGCACCGTACGTGTTTTTTCGGGTCTAACTCGGGTTCAGCTTCTTGTTGCGGTTAGGGTTATGTTTAGGGTTGTTAGGAAAGAGTGAAGACGCAGAGTCCTGTTGAGTGTGGGGTTGCGTAAAGGCTCCCCCAGGGAGTTCAGGTGTACCCAAAGGCTTCCGCTGAGAGCACTTTTTGATGGCAGAAAGTGGCACCGTACGTGTTTTTTCGGGTCTAACTCGGGTTCAGCTTCTTGTTGCGGTTAGGGTTATGTTTAGGGTTGTTAGGAAAGAGTGAAGACGCAGAGTCCTGTTGAGTGTGGGGTTGCGTAAAGGCTCCCCCAGGGAGTTCAGGTGTACCCAAAGGCTTCCGCTGAGAGCACTTTTTGATGGCAGAAAGTGGCACCGTACGTGTTTTTTCGGGTCTAACTCGGGTTCAGCTTCTTGTTGCGGTTAGGGTTATGTTTAGGGTTGTTAGGAAAGAGTGAAGACGCAGAGTCCTGTTGAGTGTGGGGTTGCGTAAAGGCTCCCCAGGGAGTTCAGGTGTACCCAAAGGCTTCCGCTGAGAGCACTTTTTGATGGCAGAAAGTGGCACCGTACGTGTTTTTTCGGGTCTAACTCGGGTTCAGCTTCTTGTTGCGGTTAGGGTTATGTTTAGGGTTGTTAGGAAAGAGTGAAGACGCAGAGTCCTGTTGAGTGTGGGGTTGCGTAAAGGCTCCCCCAGGGAGTTCAGGTGTACCCAAAGGCTTCCGCTGAGAGCACTTTTTGATGGCAGAAAGTGGCACCGTACGTGTTTTTTCGGGTCTAACTCGGGTTCAGCTTCTTGTTGCGGTTAGGGTTATGTTTAGGGTTGTTAGGAAAGAGTGAAGACGCAGAGTCCTGTTGAGTGTGGGGTTGCGTAAAGGCTCCCCCAGGGAGTTCAGGTGTACCCAAAGGCTTCCGCTGAGAGCACTTTTTGATGGCAGAAAGTGGCACCGTACGTGTTTTTTCGGGTCTAACTCGGGTTCAGCTTCTTGTTGCGGTTAGGGTTATGTTTAGGGTTGTTAGGAAAGAGTGAAGACGCAGAGTCCTGTTGAGTGTGGGGTTGCGTAAAGGCTCCCCCAGGGAGTTCAGGTGTACCCAAAGGCTTCCGCTGAGAGCACTTTTGGATGGCAGAAAAGTGGCACCGTACGTGTTTTTTCGGGTCTAACTCGGGTTGAGCTTCTTGTTGCGGTTAGGGTTATGTTTAGGGTTGTTAGGAAAGAGTGAAGACGCAGAGTCCTGTTGAGTGTGGGGTTGCGTAAAGGCTCCCCCAGGGAGTTCAGGTGTACCCAAAGGCTTCCGCTGAGAGCACTTTTTGATGGCAGAAAGTGGCACCGTACGTGTTTTTTCGGGTCTAACTCGGGTTCAGCTTCTTGTTGCGGTTAGGGTTATGTTTAGGGTTGTTAGGAAAGAGTGAAGACGCAGAGTCCTGTTTAGTGTGGGGGTTGCGTAAAGGCTCCCCCAGGGAGTTCAGGTGTACCCAAAGGCTTCCGCTGAGAGCACTTTTTGATGGCAGAAAGTGGCACCGTACGTGTTTTTTCGGGTCTAACTCGGGTTCAGCTTCTTGTTGCGGTTAGGGTTATGTTTAGGGTTGTTAGGAAAGAGTGAAGACGCAGAGTCCTGTTGAGTGTGGGGTTGCGTAAAGGCTCCCCCAGGGAGTTCAGGTGTACCCAAAGGCTTCCGCTGAGAGCACTTTTGATGGCAGAAAGTGGCACCGTACGTGTTTTTTCGGGTCTAACTCGGGTTCAGCTTCTTGTTGCGGTTAGGGTTATGTTTAGGGTTGTTAGGAAAGAGTGAAGACGCAGAGTCCTGTTGAGTGTGGGGTTGCGTAAAGGCTCCCCCAGGGAGTTCAGGTGTACCCAAAGGCTTCCGCTGAGAGCACTTTTTGATGGCAGAAAGTGGCACCGTACGTGTTTTTTCGGGTCTAACTCGGGTTCAGCTTCTTGTTGCGGTTAGGGTTATGTTTAGGGTTGTTAGGAAAGAGTGAAGACGCAGAGTCCTGTTGAGTGTGGGGTTGCGTAAAGGCTCCCCCAGGGAGTTCAGGTGTACCCAAAGGCTTCCGCTGAGAGCACTTTTTGATGGCAGAAAGTGGCACCGTACGTGTTTTTTCGGGTCTAACTCGGGTTCAGCTTCTTGTTGCGGTTAGGGTTATGTTTAGGGTTGTTAGGAAAGAGTGAAGACGCAGAGTCCTGTTGAGTGTGGGGTTGCGTAAAGGCTCCCCAGGGAGTTCAGGTGTACCCAAAGGCTTCCGCTGAGAGCACTTTTTGATGGCAGAAAGTGGCACCGTACGTGTTTTTTCGGGTCTAACTCGGGTATCTCATTGCTTCTTGTTCCGGTTAGGGTTATGTTTAGGGTTGTTAGGAAAGAGTGAAGACACAGAGTCCTGTTGAGTGTGGGGTTGCGTAAAGGCTCCCCCAGGGAGTTCAGGTGTACCGAAAGGCTTCCGCTGAGAGCACTTTTTGATGGCAGAAAGTGGCACCGTACGTGTTTTTTCGGGTCTAACTCGGGTTCAGCTTCTTGTTGCGGTTAGGGTTATGTTTAGGGTTGTTAGGAAAGAGTGAAGACGCAGAGTCCTGTTGAGTGTGGGGTTGCGTAAAGGCTCCCCCAGGGAGTTCAGGTGTACCCAAAGGCTTCCGCTGAGAGCACTTTTTGATGGCAGAAAGTGGCACCGTACGTGTTTTTTCGGGTCTAACTCGGGTTCAGCTTCTTGTTGCGGTTAGGCTTATGTTTAGGGTTGTTAGGAAAGAGTGAAGACGCAGAGTCCTGTTGAGTGTGGGGTTGCGTAAAGGCTCCCCCAGGGAGTTCAGGTGTACCCGAAGGCTTCCGCTGAGAGCACTTTTTGATGGCAGAAAGTGGCACCGTACGTGTTTTTTCGGGTCTAACTCGGGTTCAGCTTCTTGTTGCGGTTAGGGTTATGTTTAGGGTTGTTAGGAAAGAGTGAAGACGCAGAGTCCTGTTGAGTGTGGGGTTGCGTAAAGGCTCCCCCAGGGAGTTCAGGTGTACCCAAAGGCTTCCGCTGAGAGCACTTTTTGATGGCAGAAAGTGGCACCGTACGTGTTTTTTCGGGTCTAACTCGGGTTCAGCTTCTTGTTGCGGTTAGGGTTATGTTTAGGGTTGTTAGGAAAGAGTGAAGACGCAGAGTCCTGTTGAGTGTGGGGTTGTGTAAAGGCTCCCCCAGGGAGTTCAGGTGTACCCAAAGGCTTCCGCTGAGAGCACTTTTTGATGGCAGAAAGTGGCACCGTACGTGTTTTTTCGGGTCTAACTCGGGTTGAGCTTCTTGTTGCGGTTAGGGTTATGTTTAGGGTTGATAGGAAAGAGTGAAGACGCAGAGTCCTGTTGAGTGTGGGGTTGCGTAAAGGCTCCCCCAGGGAGTTCAGGTGTACCCAAAGGCTTCCGCTGAGAGCACTTTTTGATGGCAGAAAGTGGCACCATACGTGTTTTTTCGGGTCTAACTCGGGTTCAGCT
>NW_028153710.1:22500-25000 GCF_964211835.1 Anser anser
TGCGTAAAGGCTCCCCCAGGGAGTTCAGGTGTACCCAAAGGCTTCCGCTGAGAGCACTTTTTGATGGCAGAAAGTGGCACCGTACGTGTTTTTTCGGGTCTAACTCGGGTTCAGCTTCTTGTTCCGGTTAGGGTTATGTTTAGGGTTGTTAGGAAAGAGTGAAGACGCAGAGTCCTGTTGAGTGTGGGGTTGCGTAAAGGCTCCTCCAGGGAGTTCAGGTGTACCCAAAGGCTTCCGCTGAGAGCACTTTTTGATGGCAGAAAGTGGCACCGTACGTGTTTTTTCGGGTCTAACTCGGGTTCAGCTTCTTGTTGCGGTTAGGGTTATGTTTAGGGTTGTTAGGAAAGAGTGAAGACGCAGAGTCCTGTTGAGTGTGGGGTTGCGTAAAGGCTCCCCCAGGGAGTTCAGGTGTACCCAAAGGCTTCCGCTGAGAGCACTTTTTGATGGCAGAAAGTGGCACCGTACGTGTTTTTTCGGGTCTAACTCGGGTTCAGCTTCTTGTTGCGGTTAGGCTTATGTTTAGGGTTGTTAGGAAAGAGTGAAGACGCAGAGTCCTGTTGAGTGTGGGGTTGCGTAAAGGCTCCCCCAGGGAGTTCAGGTGTACCCAAAGGCTTCCGCTGAGAGCACTTTTTGACGGCAGAAAGTGGCACCGTACGTGTTTTTTCGGGTCTAACTCGGGTTGAGCTTCTTGTTCCGGTTAGGGTTATGTTTAGGGTTGTTAGGAAAGAGTGAAGGCGGAGAGTCCTGTTGATTGTGGGGTTGCGTAAAGGCTCCCCCAGGGAATTCAGGTGTACCCAAAGGCTTCCGCTGAGAGCACTTTTGGATGGCAGAAAGTGGCACCGTACGTGTTTTTTCGGGTCTAACTCGGGTTCAGCTTCTTGTTGCGGTTAGGGTTATGTTTAGGGTTGTTAGGAAAGAGTGAAGATGCAGAGTCCTGTTGAGTGTGGGGTTGCGTAAAGGCTCCCCCAGGGAGGTCAGGTGTACCCAAAGGCTTCCGCTGAGAGCACTTTTTGATGGCAGAAAGTGGCACCGTACGTGTTTTTTCGGGTCTAACTCGGGTTCAGCTTCTTGTTGCGGTTAGGGTTATGTTTAGGGTTGTTAGGAAAGAGTGAAGACGCAGAGTCCTGTTGAGTGTGGGGTTGCGTAAAGGCTCCCCCAGGGAGTTCAGGTGTACCCAAAGGCTTCCGCTGAGAGCACTTTTTGATGGCAGAAAGTGGCACCGTACGTGTTTTTTCGGGTCTAACTCGGGTTCAGCTTCTTGTTGCGGTTAGGGTTATGTTTAGGGTTGTTAGGAAAGAGTGAAGACGCAGAGTCCTGTTGAGTGTGGGGTTGCGTAAAGGCTCCCCCAGGGAGTTCAGGTGTGCCCAAAGGCTTCCGCTGAGAGCACTTTTGGATGGCAGAAAGTGGCACCGTACGTGTTTTTTCGGGTCTAACTCGGGTTCAGCTTCTTGTTGCGGTTAGGGTTATGTTTAGGGTTGTTAGGAAAGAGTGAAGACGCAGAGTCCTGTTGAGTGTGGGGTTGCGTAAAGGCTCCCCCAGGGAGTTCAGGTGTACCCAAAGGCTTCCGCTGAGAGCACTTTTTGATGGCAGAAAGTGGCACCGTACGTGTTTTTTCGGGTCTAACTCGGGTTCAGCTTCTTGTTGCGGTTAGGGTTATGTTTAGGGTTGTTAGGAAAGAGTGAAGACGCAGAGTCCTGTTGAGTGTGGGGTTGCGTAAAGGCTCCCCCAGGGAGTTCAGGTGTACCCAAAGGCTTCCGCTGAGAGCACTTTTTGATGGCAGAAAGTGGCACCGTACGTGTTTTTTCGGGTCTAACTCGGGTTGAGCTTCTTGTTCCGGTTAGGGTTATGTTTAGGGTTGTTAGGAAAGAGTGAAGGCGCAGAGTCCTGTTGAGTGTGGGGTTGCGTAAAGGCTCCCCCAGGGAATTCAGGTGTACCCAAAGGCTTCCGCTGAGAGCACTTTTGGATGGCAGAAAGTGGCACCGTACGTGTTTTTTCGGGTCTAACTCGGGTTGAGCTTCTTGTTGCGGTTAGGGTTATGTTTAGGGTTGTTAGGAAAGAGTGAAGACGCAGAGTCCTGTTGAGTGTGGGGTTGCGTAAAGGCTCCCCCAGGGAGTTCAGGTGTACCCAAAGGCTTCCGCTGAGAGCACTTTTTGATGGCAGAAAGTGGCACCGTACGTGTTTTTTCGGGTCTAACTCGGGTTCAGCTTCTTGTTGCGGTTAGGGTTATGTTTAGGGTTGTTAGGAAAGAGTGAAGATGCAGAGTCCTGTTGAGTGTGGGGTTGCGTAAAGGCTCCCCCAGGGAGTTCAGGTGTACCCAAAGGCTTCCGCTGAGAGCACTTTTTGATGGCAGAAAGTGGCACCGTACGTGTTTTTTCGGGTCTAACTCGGGTTCAGCTTCTTGTTGCGGTTAGGGTTATGTTTAGGGTTGATAGGAAAGAGTGAAGACGCAGAGTCCTGTTGAGTGTGGGGTTGCGTAAAGGCTCCCCCAGGGAGTTCAGGT
>NW_028153710.1:32500-135000 GCF_964211835.1 Anser anser
AAAGTGGCACCGTACGTGTTTTTTCGGGTCTAACTCGGGTTCAGCTTCTTGTTGCGGTTAGGGTTATGTTTAGGGTTGTTAGGAAAGAGTGAAGACGCAGAGTCCTGTTGAGTGTGGGGTTGCGTAAAGGCTCCCCCAGGGAGTTCAGGTGTACCCAAAGGCTTCCGCTGAGAGCACTTTTTGATGGCAGAAAGTGGCACCGTACGTGTTTTTTCGGGTCTAACTCGGGTTCAGCTTCTTGTTGCGGTTAGGGTTATGTTTAGGGTTGTTAGGAAAGAGTGAAGACGCAGAGTCCTGTTGAGTGTGGGGTTGCGTAAAGGCTCCCCCAGGGAGTTCAGGTGTACCCAAAGGCTTCCGCTGAGAGCACTTTTGGATGGCAGAAAGTGGCACCGTACGTGTTTTTTCGGGTCTAACTCGGGTTCAGCTTCTTGTTGCGGTTAGGGTTATGTTTAGGGTTGTTAGGAAAGAGTGAAGACGCAGAGTCCTGTTGAGTGTGGGGTTGCGTAAAGGCTCCTCCAGGGAGTTCAGGTGTACCCAAAGGCTTCCGCTGAGAGCACTTTTTGATGGCAGAAAGTGGCACCGTACGTGTTTTTTCGGGTCTAACTCGGGTTCAGCTTCTTGTTGCGGTTAGGGTTATGTTTAGGGTTGTTAGGAAAGAGTGAAGACGCAGAGTCCTGTTGAGTGTGGGGTTGCGTAAAGGCTCCCCCAGGGAGTTCAGGTGTACCCAAAGGCTTCCGCTGAGAGCACTTTTTGATGGCAGAAAGTGGCACCGTACGTGTTTTTTCGGGTCTAACTCGGGTTCAGCTTCTTGTTGCGGTTAGGGTTATGTTTAGGGTTGTTAGGAAAGAGTGAAGACGCAGAGTCCTGTTGAGTGTGGGGTTGCGTAAAGGCTCCCCCAGGGAGTTCAGGTGTACCCAAAGGCTTCCGCTGAGAGCACTTTTTGACGGCAGAAAGTGGCACCGTACGTGTTTTTTCGGGTCTAACTCGGGTTGAGCTTCTTGTTCCGGTTAGGGTTATGTTTAGGGTTGTTAGGAAAGAGTGAAGGCGCAGAGTCCTGTTGAGTGTGGGGTTGCGTAAAGGCTCCCCCAGGGAATTCAGGTGTACCCAAAGGCTTCCGCTGAGAGCACTTTTGGATGGCAGAAAGTGGCACCGTACGTGTTTTTTCGGGTCTAACTCGGGTTCAGCTTCTTGTTGCGGTTAGGGTTATGTTTAGGGTTGTTAGGAAAGAGTGAAGATGCAGAGTCCTGTTGAGTGTGGGGTTGCGTAAAGGCTCCCCCAGGGAGTTCAGGTGTACCCAAAGGCTTCCGCTGAGAGCACTTTTTGATGGCAGAAAGTGGCACCGTACGTGTTTTTTCGGGTCTAACTCGGGTTCAGCTTCTTGTTCCGGTTAGGGTTATGTTTAGGGTTGTTAGGAAACAGTGAAGACGCAGAGTCCTGTTGAGTGTGGGGTTGCGTAAAGGCTCCCCCAGGGAGGTCAGGTGTACCCAAAGGCTTCCGCTGAGAGCACTTTTTGATGGCAGAAAGTGGCACCGTACGTGTTTTTTCGGGTCTAACTCGGGTTCAGCTTCTTGTTGCGGTTAGGGTTATGTTTAGGGTTGTTAGGAAAGAGTGAAGACGCAGAGTCCTGTTGAGTGTGGGGTTGCGTAAAGGCTCCCCCAGGGAGTTCAGGTGTACCCAAAGGCTTCCGCTGAGAGCACTTTTTGATGGCAGAAAGTGGCACCGTACGTGTTTTTTCCGGTCTAACTCGGGTTCAGCTTCTTGTTGCGGTTAGGGTTATGTTTAGGGTTGTTAGGAAAGAGTGAAGACGCAGAGTCCTGTTGAGTGTGGGGTTGCGTAAAGGCTCCCCCAGGGAGTTCAGGTGTACCCAAAGGCTTCCGCTGAGAGCACTTTTTGATGGCAGAAAGTGGCACCGTACGTGTTTTTTCGGTCTAACTCGGGTTGAGCTTCTTGTTCCGGTTAGGGTTATGTTTAGGGTTGTTAGGAAAGAGTGAAGGCGCAGAGTCCTGTTGAGTGTGGGGTTGCGTAAAGGCTCCCCCAGGGAATTCAGGTGTACCCAAAGGCTTCCGCTGAGAGCACTTTTGGATGGCAGAAAGTGGCACCGTACGTGTTTTTTCGGGTCTAACTCGGGTTGAGCTTCTTGTTGCGGTTAGGGTTATGTTTAGGGTTGTTAGGAAAGAGTGAAGACGCAGAGTCCTGTTGAGTGTGGGGTTGTGTAAAGGCTCCCCCAGGGAGTTCAGGTGTACCCAAAGGCTTCCGCTGAGAGCACTTTTTGATGGCAGAAAGTGGCACCGTACGTGTTTTTTCGGGTCTAACTCGGGTTCAGCTTCTTGTTGCGGTTAGGGTTATGTTTAGGGTTGTTAGGAAAGAGTGAAGACGCAGAGTCCTGTTGAGTGTGGGGTTGCGTAAAGGCTCCCCCAGGGAGTTCAGGTGTACCCAAAGGCTTCCGCTGAGAGCACTTTTTGATGGCAGAAAGTGGCACCGTACGTGTTTTTTCGGGTCTAACTCGGGTTCAGCTTCTTGTTGCGGTTAGGGTTATGTTTAGGGTTGTTAGGAAAGAGTGAAGACGCAGAGTCCTGTTGAGTGTGGGGTTGCGTAAAGGCTCCCCCAGGGAGTTCAGGTGTACCCAAAGGCTTCCGCTGAGAGCACTTTTGGATGGCAGAAAGTGGCACCGTACGTGTTTTTTCGGGTCTAACTCGGGTTCAGCTTCTTGTTGCGGTTAGGGTTATGTTTAGGGTTGTTAGGAAAGAGTGAAGACGCAGAGTCCTGTTGAGTGTGGGGTTGCGTAAAGGCTCCCCCAGGGAGTTCAGGTGTACCCAAAGGCTTCCGCTGAGAGCACTTTTTGATGGCAGAAAGTGGCACCGTACGTGTTTTTTCGGGTCTAACTCGGGTTCAGCTTCTTGTTGCGGTTAGGGTTATGTTTAGGGTTGTTAGGAAAGAGTGAAGACGCAGAGTCCTGTTGAGTGTGGGGTTGCGTAAAGGCTCCCCCAGGGAGTTCAGGTGTACCCAAAGGCTTCCGCTGAGAGCACTTTTTGATGGCAGAAAGTGGCACCGTACGTGTTTTTTCGGGTCTAACTCGGGTTCAGCTTCTTGTTGCGGTTAGGGTTATGTTTAGGGTTGTTAGGAAAGAGTGAAGACGCAGAGTCCTGTTGAGTGTGGGGTTGCGTAAAGGCTCCCCCAGGGAGTTCAGGTGTACCCAAAGGCTTCCGCTGAGAGCACTTTTGGATGGCAGAAAGTGGCACCGTACGTGTTTTTTCGGGTCTAACTCGGGTTCAGCTTCTTGTTGCGGTTAGGGTTATGTTTAGGGTTGTTAGGAAAGAGTGAAGACGCAGAGTCCTGTTGAGTGTGGGGTTGCGTAAAGGCTCCCCCAGGGAGTTCAGGTGTACCCAAAGGCTTCCGCTGAGAGCACTTTTTGATGGCAGAAAGTGGCACCGTACGTGTTTTTTCGGGTCTAACTCGGGTTCAGCTTCTTGTTGCGGTTAGGGTTATGTTTAGGGTTGTTAGGAAAGAGTGAAGACGCAGAGTCCTGTTGAGTGTGGGGTTGCGTAAAGGCTCCCCCAGGGAGTTCAGGTGTACCCAAAGGCTTCCGCTGAGAGCACTTTTTGACGGCAGAAAGTGGCACCGTACGTGTTTTTTCGGGTCTAACTCGGGTTGAGCTTCTTGTTCCGGTTAGGGTTATGTTTAGGGTTGTTAGGAAAGAGTGAAGGCGCAGAGTCCTGTTGAGTGTGGGGTTGCGTAAAGGCTCCCCCAGGGAATTCAGGTGTACCCAAAGGCTTCCGCTGAGAGCACTTTTGGATGGCAGAAAGTGGCACCGTACGTGTTTTTGTTTTTTCGGGTCTAACTCGGGTTCAGCTTCTTGTTGCGGTTAGGGTTATGTTTAGGGTTGTTAGGAAAGAGTGAAGATGCAGAGTCCTGTTGAGTGTGGGGTTGCGTAAAGGCTCCCCCAGGGAGTTCAGGTGTACCCAAAGGCTTCCGCTGAGAGCACTTTTTGATGGCAGAAAGTGGCACCGTACGTGTTTTTTCGGGTCTAACTCGGGTTCAGCTTCTTGTTGCGGTTAGGGTTATGTTTAGGGTTGTTAGGAAAGAGTGAAGACGCAGAGTCCTGTTGAGTGTGGGGTTGCGTAAAGGCTCCCCCAGGGAGGTCAGGTGTACCCAAAGGCTTCCGCTGAGAGCACTTTTGGATGGCAGAAAGTGGCACCGTACGTGTTTTTTCGGGTCTAACTCGGGTTCAGCTTCTTGTTGCGGTTAGGGTTATGTTTAGGGTTGTTAGGAAAGAGTGAAGACGCAGAGTCCTGTTGAGTGTGGGGTTGCGTAAAGGCTCCCCCAGGGAGTTCAGGTGTACCCAAAGGCTTCCGCTGAGAGCACTTTTTGATGGCAGAAAGTGGCACCGTACGTGTTTTTTCGGGTCTAACTCGGGTTCAGCTTCTTGTTGCGGTTAGGGTTATGTTTAGGGTTGTTAGGAAAGAGTGAAGACGCAGAGTCCTGTTGAGTGTGGGGTTGCGTAAAGGCTCCCCCAGGGAGTTCAGGTGTACCCAAAGGCTTCCGCTGAGAGCACTTTTTGATGGCAGAAAGTGGCACCGTACGTGTTTTTTCGGTCTAACTCGGGTTGAGCTTCTTGTTCCGGTTAGGGTTATGTTTAGGGTTGTTAGGAAAGAGTGAAGGCGCAGAGTCCTGTTGAGTGTGGGGTTGCGTAAAGGCTCCCCCAGGGAATTCAGGTGTACCCAAAGGCTTCCGCTGAGAGCACTTTTGGATGGCAGAAAGTGGCACCGTACGTGTTTTTTCGGGTCTAACTCGGGTTGAGCTTCTTGTTGCAGTTAGGGTTATGTTTAGGGTTGTTAGGAAAGAGTGAAGACGCAGAGTCCTGTTGAGTGTGGGGTTGTGTAAAGGCTCCCCCAGGGAGTTCAGGTGTACCCAAAGGCTTCCGCTGAGAGCACTTTTTGATGGCAGAAAGTGGCACCGTACGTGTTTTTTCGGGTCTAACTCGGGTTCAGCTTCTTGTTGCGGTTAGGGTTATGTTTAGGGTTGTTAGGAAAGAGTGAAGACGCAGAGTCCTGTTGAGTGTGGGGTTGCGTAAAGGCTCCCCCAGGGAGTTCAGGTGTACCCAAAGGCTTCCGCTGAGAGCACTTTTTGATGGCAGAAAGTGGCACCGTACGTGTTTTTTCGGGTCTAACTCGGGTTCAGCTTCTTGTTGCGGTTAGGGTTATGTTTAGGGTTGTTAGGAAAGAGTGAAGACGCAGAGTCCTGTTGAGTGTGGGGTTGCGTAAAGGCTCCCCCAGGGAGTTCAGGTGTACCCAAAGGCTTCCGCTGAGAGCACTTTTGGATGGCAGAAAGTGGCACCGTACGTGTTTTTTCGGGTCTAACTCGGGTTCAGCTTCTTGTTGCGGTTAGGGTTATGTTTAGGGTTGTTAGGAAAGAGTGAAGACGCAGAGTCCTGTTGAGTGTGGGGTTGCGTAAAGGCTCCCCCAGGGAGTTCAGGTGTACCCAAAGGCTTCCGCTGAGAGCACTTTTTGATGGCAGAAAGTGGCACCGTACGTGTTTTTTCGGGTCTAACTCGGGTTCAGCTTCTTGTTGCGGTTAGGGTTATGTTTAGGGTTGTTAGGAAAGAGTGAAGACGCAGAGTCCTGTTGAGTGTGGGGTTGCGTAAAGGCTCCCCCAGGGAGTTCAGGTGTACCCAAAGGCTTCCGCTGAGAGCACTTTTTGATGGCAGAAAGTGGCACCGTACGTGTTTTTTCGGGTCTAACTCGGGTTCAGCTTCTTGTTGCGGTTAGGGTTATGTTTAGGGTTGTTAGGAAAGAGTGAAGACGCAGAGTCCTGTTGAGTGTGGGGTTGCGTAAAGGCTCCTCCAGGGAGTTCAGGTGTACCCAAAGGCTTCCGCTGAGAGCACTTTTTGATGGCAGAAAGTGGCACCGTACGTGTTTTTTCGGGTCTAACTCGGGTTCAGCTTCTTGTTGCGGTTAGGGTTATGTTTAGGGTTGTTAGGAAAGAGTGAAGACGCAGAGTCCTGTTGAGTGTGGGGTTGCGTAAAGGCTCCCCCAGGGAGTTCAGGTGTACCCAAAGGCTTCCGCTGAGAGCACTTTTTGATGGCAGAAAGTGGCACCGTACGTGTTTTTTCGGGTCTAACTCGGGTTCAGCTTCTTGTTGCGGTTAGGGTTATGTTTAGGGTTGTTAGGAAAGAGTGAAGACGCAGAGTCCTGTTGAGTGTGGGGTTGCGTAAAGGCTCCCCCAGGGAGTTCAGGTGTACCCAAAGGCTTCCGCTGAGAGCACTTTTTGACGGCAGAAAGTGGCACCGTACGTGTTTTTTCGGGTCTAACTCGGGTTGAGCTTCTTGTTCCGGTTAGGGTTATGTTTAGGGTTGTTAGGAAAGAGTGAAGGCGCAGAGTCCTGTTGAGTGTGGGGTTGCGTAAAGGCTCCCCCAGGGAATTCAGGTGTACCCAAAGGCTTCCGCTGAGAGCACTTTTGGATGGCAGAAAGTGGCACCGTACGTGTTTTTTCGGGTCTAACTCGGGTTCAGCTTCTTGTTGCGGTTAGGGTTATGTTTAGGGTTGTTAGGAAAGAGTGAAGATGCAGAGTCCTGTTGAGTGTGGGGTTGCGTAAAGGCTCCCCCAGGGAGTTCAGGTGTACCCAAAGGCTTCCGCTGAGAGCACTTTTTGATGGCAGAAAGTGGCACCGTACGTGTTTTTTCGGGTCTAACTCGGGTTCAGCTTCTTGTTCCGGTTAGGGTTATGTTTAGGGTTGTTAGGAAAGAGTGAAGACGCAGAGTCCTGTTGAGTGTGGGGTTGCGTAAAGGCTCCCCCAGGGAGGTCAGGTGTACCCAAAGGCTTCCGCTGAGAGCACTTTTTGATGGCAGAAAGTGGCACCGTACGTGTTTTTTCGGGTCTAACTCGGGTTCAGCTTCTTGTTGCGGTTAGGGTTATGTTTAGGGTTGTTAGGAAAGAGTGAAGACGCAGAGTCCTGTTGAGTGTGGGGTTGCGTAAAGGCTCCCCCAGGGAGTTCAGGTGTACCCAAAGGCTTCCGCTGAGAGCACTTTTTGATGGCAGAAAGTGGCACCGTACGTGTTTTTTCGGGTCTAACTCGGGTTCAGCTTCTTGTTGCGGTTAGGGTTATGTTTAGGGTTGTTAGGAAAGAGTGAAGACGCAGAGTCCTGTTGAGTGTGGGGTTGCGTAAAGGCTCCCCCAGGGAGTTCAGGTGTACCCAAAGGCTTCCGCTGAGAGCACTTTTTGATGGCAGAAAGTGGCACCGTACGTGTTTTTTCGGTCTAACTCGGGTTGAGCTTCTTGTTCCGGTTAGGGTTATGTTTAGGGTTGTTAGGAAAGAGTGAAGGCGCAGAGTCCTGTTGAGTGTGGGGTTGCGTAAAGGCTCCCCCAGGGAATTCAGGTGTACCCAAAGGCTTCCGCTGAGAGCACTTTTGGATGGCAGAAAGTGGCACCGTACGTGTTTTTTCGGGTCTAACTCGGGTTGAGCTTCTTGTTGCGGTTAGGGTTATGTTTAGGGTTGTTAGGAAAGAGTGAAGACGCAGAGTCCTGTTGAGTGTGGGGTTGTGTAAAGGCTCCCCCAGGGAGTTCAGGTGTACCCAAAGGCTTCCGCTGAGAGCACTTTTTGATGGCAGAAAGTGGCACCGTACGTGTTTTTTCGGGTCTAACTCGGGTTCAGCTTCTTGTTGCGGTTAGGGTTATGTTTAGGGTTGTTAGGAAAGAGTGAAGACGCAGAGTCCTGTTGAGTGTGGGGTTGCGTAAAGGCTCCCCCAGGGAGTTCAGGTGTACCCAAAGGCTTCCGCTGAGAGCACTTTTTGATGGCAGAAAGTGGCACCGTACGTGTTTTTTCGGGTCTAACTCGGGTTCAGCTTCTTGTTGCGGTTAGGGTTATGTTTAGGGTTGTTAGGAAAGAGTGAAGACGCAGAGTCCTGTTGAGTGTGGGGTTGCGTAAAGGCTCCCCCAGGGAGTTCAGGTGTACCCAAAGGCTTCCGCTGAGAGCACTTTTTGATGGCAGAAAGTGGCACCGTACGTGTTTTTTCGGGTCTAACTCGGGTTCAGCTTCTTGTTGCGGTTAGGGTTATGTTTAGGGTTGTTAGGAAAGAGTGAAGACGCAGAGTCCTGTTGAGTGTGGGGTTGCGTAAAGGCTCCTCCAGGGAGTTCAGGTGTACCCAAAGGCTTCCGCTGAGAGCACTTTTTGATGGCAGAAAGTGGCACCGTACGTGTTTTTTCGGGTCTAACTCGGGTTCAGCTTCTTATTGCGGTTAGGGTTATGTTTAGGGTTGTTAGGAAAGAGTGAAGACGCAGAGTCCTGTTGAGTGTGGGGTTGCGTAAAGGCTCCCCCAGGGAGTTCAGGTGTACCCAAAGGCTTCCGCTGAGAGCACTTTTTGATGGCAGAAAGTGGCACCGTACGTGTTTTTTCGGGTCTAACTCGGGTTCAGCTTCTTGTTGCGGTTAGGGTTATGTTTAGGGTTGTTAGGAAAGAGTGAAGACGCAGAGTCCTGTTGAGTGTGGGGTTGCGTAAAGGCTCCCCCAGGGAGTTCAGGTGTACCCAAAGGCTTCCGCTGAGAGCACTTTTTGACGGCAGAAAGTGGCACCGTACGTGTTTTTTCGGGTCTAACTCGGGTTGAGCTTCTTGTTCCGGTTAGGGTTATGTTTAGGGTTGTTAGGAAAGAGTGAAGGCGCAGAGTCCTGTTGAGTGTGGGGTTGCGTAAAGGCTCCCCCAGGGAATTCAGGTGTACCCAAAGGCTTCCGCTGAGAGCACTTTTGGATGGCAGAAAGTGGCACCGTACGTGTTTTTTCGGGTCTAACTCGGGTTCAGCTTCTTGTTGCGGTTAGGGTTATGTTTAGGGTTGTTAGGAAAGAGTGAAGATGCAGAGTCCTGTTGAGTGTGGGGTTGCGTAAAGGCTCCCCCAGGGAGTTCAGGTGTACCCAAAGGCTTCCGCTGAGAGCACTTTTTGATGGCAGAAAGTGGCACCGTACGTGTTTTTTCGGGTCTAACTCGGGTTCAGCTTCTTGTTGCGGTTAGGGTTATGTTTAGGGTTGTTAGGAAAGAGTGAAGACGCAGAGTCCTGTTGAGTGTGGGGTTGCGTAAAGGCTCCCCCAGGGAGGTCAGGTGTACCCAAAGGCTTCCGCTGAGAGCACTTTTTGATGGCAGAAAGTGGCACCGTACGTGTTTTTTCGGGTCTAACTCGGGTTCAGCTTCTTGTTGCGGTTAGGGTTATGTTTAGGGTTGTTAGGAAAGAGTGAAGACGCAGAGTCCTGTTGAGTGTGGGGTTGCGTAAAGGCTCCCCCAGGGAGTTCAGGTGTACCCAAAGGCTTCCGCTGAGAGCACTTTTTGATGGCAGAAAGTGGCACCGTACGTGTTTTTTCGGGTCTAACTCGGGTTCAGCTTCTTGTTCCGGTTAGGGTTATGTTTAGGGTTGTTAGGAAAGAGTGAAGACGCAGAGTCCTGTTGAGTGTGGGGTTGCGTAAAGGCTCCCCCAGGGAGTTCAGGTGTACCCAAAGGCTTCCGCTGAGAGCACTTTTTGATGGCAGAAAGTGGCACCGTACGTGTTTTTTCGGGTCTAACTCGGGTTCAGCTTCTTGTTGCGGTTAGGGTTATGTTTAGGGTTGTTAGGAAAGAGTGAAGACGCAGAGTCCTGTTGAGTGTGGGGTTGCGTAAAGGCTCCCCCAGGGAGTTCAGGTGTACCCAAAGGCTTCCGCTGAGAGCACTTTTTGATGGCAGAAAGTGGCACCGTACGTGTTTTTTCGGGTCTAACTCGGGTTCAGCTTCTTGTTGCGGTTAGGGTTATGTTTAGGGTTGTTAGGAAAGAGTGAAGACGCAGAGTCCTGTTGAGTGTGGGGTTGCGTAAAGGCTCCCCCAGGGAGTTCAGGTGTACCGAAAGGCTTCCGCTGAGAGCACTTTTTGATGGCAGAAAGTGGCACCGTACGTGTTTTTTCGGGTCTAACTCGGGTTCAGCTTCTTTTCCGGTTAGGGTTATGTTTAGGGTTGTTAGGAAAGAGTGAAGACGCAGAGTCCTGTTGAGTGTGGGGTTGCGTAAAGGCTCCCCCAGGGAGTTGAGGTGTACCGAAAGGCTTCCGCTGAGAGCACTTTTTGATGGCAGAAAGTGGCACCGTACATGTTTTTTCGGGTCTAACTCGGGTTGAGCTTCTTGTTCCGGTTAGGGTTATGTTTAGGGTTGTTAGGAAAGAGTGAAGACGCAGAGTCCTGTTGAGTGTGGGGTTGCATAAAGGCTCCCCCAGGGAGTTCAGGTGTACCCAAAGGCTTCCGCTGAGAGCACTTTTGGATGGCAGAAAGTGGCACCGTACGTGTTTTTTCGGGTCTAACTCGGGTTCAGCTTCTTGTTGCGGTTAGGGTTATGTTTAGGGTTGTTAGGAAAGAGTGAAGACGCAGAGTCCTGTTGAGTGTGGGGTTGCGTAAAGGCTCCCCCAGGGAGTTCAGGTGTACCCAAAGGCTTCCGCTGAGAGCACTTTTTGATGGCAGAAAGTGGCACCGTACGTGTTTTTTCGGGTCTAACTCGGGTTGAGCTTCTTGTTGCGGTTAGGGTTATGTTTAGGGTTGTTAGGAAAGAGTGAAGACGCAGAGTCCTGTTGAGTGTGGGGTTGCGTAAAGGCTCCTCCAGGGAGTTCAGGTGTACCGAAAGGCTTCCGCTGAGAGCACTTTTTGATGGCAGAAAGTGGCACCGTACGTGTTTTTTCGGGTCTAACTCGGGTTGAGCTTCTTGTTGCGGTTAGGGTTATGTTTAGGGTTGTTAGGAAAGAGTGAAGACGCAGAGTCCTGTTGAGTGTGGGGTTGCGTAAAGGCTCCCCCAGGGAGTTCAGGTGTACCCAAAGGCTTCCGCTGAGAGCACTTTTTGATGGCAGAAAGTGGCACCGTACGTGTTTTTTCGGGTCTAACTCGGGTTCAGCTTCTTATTGCGGTTAGGGTTATGTTTAGGGTTGTTAGGAAAGAGTGAAGACGCAGAGTCCTGTTGAGTGTGGGGTTGCGTAAAGGCTCCCCCAGGGAGTTCAGGTGTACCCAAAGGCTTCCGCTGAGAGCACTTTTTGATGGCAGAAAGTGGCACCGTACGTGTTTTTTCGGGTCTAACTCGGGTTCAGCTTCTTGTTGCGGTTAGGGTTATGTTTAGGGTTGTTAGGAAAGAGTGAAGACGCAGAGTCCTGTTGAGTGTGGGGTTGCGTAAAGGCTCCCCCAGGGAGTTCAGGTGTACCCAAAGGCTTCCGCTGAGAGCACTTTTTGACGGCAGAAAGTGGCACCGTACGTGTTTTTTCGGGTCTAACTCGGGTTGAGCTTCTTGTTCCGGTTAGGGTTATGTTTAGGGTTGTTAGGAAAGAGTGAAGGCGCAGAGTCCTGTTGAGTGTGGGGTTGCGTAAAGGCTCCCCCAGGGAATTCAGGTGTACCCAAAGGCTTCCGCTGAGAGCACTTTTGGATGGCAGAAAGTGGCACCGTACGTGTTTTTTCGGGTCTAACTCGGGTTCAGCTTCTTGTTGCGGTTAGGGTTATGTTTAGGGTTGTTAGGAAAGAGTGAAGATGCAGAGTCCTGTTGAGTGTGGGGTTGCGTAAAGGCTCCCCCAGGGAGTTCAGGTGTACCCAAAGGCTTCCGCTGAGAGCACTTTTTGATGGCAGAAAGTGGCACCGTACGTGTTTTTTCGGGTCTAACTCGGGTTCAGCTTCTTGTTCCGGTTAGGGTTATGCTTAGGGTTGTTAGGAAAGAGTGAAGACGCAGAGTCCTGTTGAGTGTGGGGTTGCGTAAAGGCTCCCCCAGGGAGGTCAGGTGTACCCAAAGGCTTCCGCTGAGAGCACTTTTTGATGGCAGAAAGTGGCACCGTACGTGTTTTTTCGGGTCTAACTCGGGTTCAGCTTCTTGTTGCGGTTAGGGTTATGTTTAGGGTTGTTAGGAAAGAGTGAAGACGCAGAGTCCTGTTGAGTGTGGGGTTGCGTAAAGGCTCCCCCAGGGAGTTCAGGTGTACCCAAAGGCTTCCGCTGAGAGCACTTTTTGATGGCAGAAAGTGGCACCGTACGTGTTTTTTCGGGTCTAACTCGGGTTCAGCTTCTTGTTCCGGTTAGGGTTATGTTTAGGGTTGTTAGGAAAGAGTGAAGGCGCAGAGTCCTGTTGAGTGTGGGGTTGCGTAAAGGCTCCCCCAGGGAATTCAGGTGTACCCAAAGGCTTCCGCTGAGAGCACTTTTGGATGGCAGAAAGTGGCACCGTACGTGTTTTTTCGGGTCTAACTCGGGTTCAGCTTCTTGTTGCGGTTAGGGTTATGTTTAGGGTTGTTAGGAAAGAGTGAAGACGCAGAGTCCTGTTGAGTGTGGGGTTGCGTAAAGGCTCCCCCAGGGAGTTCAGGTGTACCCAAAGGCTTCCGCTGAGAGCACTTTTTGATGGCAGAAAGTGGCACCGTACGTGTTTTTTCGGGTCTAACTCGGGTTCAGCTTCTTGTTGCGGTTAGGGTTATGTTTAGGGTTGTTAGGAAAGAGTGAAGACGCAGAGTCCTGTTGAGTGTGGGGTTGCGTAAAGGCTCCCCCAGGGAGTTCAGGTGTACCCAAAGGCTTCCGCTGAGAGCACTTTTTGATGGCAGAAAGTGGCACCGTACGTGTTTTTTCGGGTCTAACTCGGGTTCAGCTTCTTGTTGCGGTTAGGGTTATGTTTAGGGTTGTTAGGAAAGAGTGAAGACGCAGAGTCCTGTTGAGTGTGGGGTTGCGTAAAGGCTCCCCCAGGGAGTTCAGGTGTACCCAAAGGCTTCCGCTGAGAGCACTTTTTGATGGCAGAAAGTGGCACCGTACGTGTTTTTTCGGGTCTAACTCGGGTTCAGCTTCTTGTTGCGGTTAGGGTTATGTTTAGGGTTGTTAGGAAAGAGTGAAGACGCAGAGTCCTGTTGAGTGTGGGGTTGCGTAAAGGCTCCCCCAGGGAGTTCAGGTGTACCCAAAGGCTTCCGCTGAGAGCACTTTTTGATGGCAGAAAGTGGCACCGTACGTGTTTTTTCGGGTCTAACTCGGGTTCAGCTTCTTGTTGCGGTTAGGGTTATGTTTAGGGTTGTTAGGAAAGAGTGAAGACGCAGAGTCCTGTTGAGTGTGGGGTTGCGTAAAGGCTCCCCCAGGGAGTTCAGGTGTACCGAAAGGCTTCCGCTGAGAGCACTTTTTGATGGCAGAAAGTGGCACCGTACGTGTTTTTTCGGGTCTAACTCGGGTTCAGCTTCTTTTCCGGTTAGGGTTATGTTTAGGGTTGTTAGGAAAGAGTGAAGACGCAGAGTCCTGTTGAGTGTGGGGTTGCGTAAAGGCTCCCCCAGGGAGTTGAGGTGTACCGAAAGGCTTCCGCTGAGAGCACTTTTTGATGGCAGAAAGTGGCACCGTACATGTTTTTTCGGGTCTAACTCGGGTTGAGCTTCTTGTTCCGGTTAGGGTTATGTTTAGGGTTGTTAGGAAAGAGTGAAGACGCAGAGTCCTGTTGAGTGTGGGGTTGCATAAAGGCTCCCCCAGGGAGTTCAGGTGTACCCAAAGGCTTCCGCTGAGAGCACTTTTGGATGGCAGAAAGTGGCACCGTACGTGTTTTTTCGGGTCTAACTCGGGTTCAGCTTCTTGTTGCGGTTAGGGTTATGTTTAGGGTTGTTAGGAAAGAGTGAAGACGCAGAGTCCTGTTGAGTGTGGGGTTGCGTAAAGGCTCCCCCAGGGAGTTCAGGTGTACCCAAAGGCTTCCGCTGAGAGCACTTTTTGATGGCAGAAAGTGGCACCGTACGTGTTTTTTCGGGTCTAACTCGGGTTGAGCTTCTTGTTGCGGTTAGGGTTATGTTTAGGGTTGTTAGGAAAGAGTGAAGACGCAGAGTCCTGTTGAGTGTGGGGTTGCGTAAAGGCTCCTCCAGGGAGTTCAGGTGTACCGAAAGGCTTCCGCTGAGAGCACTTTTTGATGGCAGAAAGTGGCACCGTACGTGTTTTTTCGGGTCTAACTCGGGTTGAGCTTCTTGTTGCGGTTAGGGTTATGTTTAGGGTTGTTAGGAAAGAGTGAAGACGCAGAGTCCTGTTGAGTGTGGGGTTGCGTAAAGGCTCCCCCAGGGAGTTCAGGTGTACCCAAAGGCTTCCGCTGAGAGCACTTTTTGATGGCAGAAAGTGGCACCGTACGTGTTTTTTCGGGTCTAACTCGGGTTCAGCTTCTTGTTGCGGTTAGGGTTATGTTTAGGGTTGTTAGGAAAGAGTGAAGACGCAGAGTCCTGTTGAGTGTGGGGTTGCGTAAAGGCTCCCCCAGGGAGTTCAGGTGTACCCAAAGGCTTCCGCTGAGAGCACTTTTTGATGGCAGAAAGTGGCACCGTACGTGTTTTTTCGGGTCTAACTCGGGTTCAGCTTCTTGTTGCGGTTAGGGTTATGTTTAGGGTTGTTAGGAAAGAGTGAAGACGCAGAGTCCTGTTGAGTGTGGGGTTGCATAAAGGCTCCCCCAGGGAGTTCAGGTGTACCCAAAGGCTTCCGCTGAGAGCACTTTTGGATGGCAGAAAGTGGCACCGTACGTGTTTTTTCGGGTCTAACTCGGGTTGAGCTTCTTGTTGCGGTTAGGGTTATGTTTAGGGTTGTTAGGAAAGAGTGAAGACGCAGAGTCCTGTTGAGTGTGGGGTTGCGTAAAGGCTCCCCCAGGGAGTTCAGGTGTACCCAAAGGCTTCCGCTGAGAGCACTTTTTGATGGCAGAAAGTGGCACCGTACGTGTTTTTTCGGGTCTAACTCGGGTTCAGCTTCTTGTTGCGGTTAGGGTTATGTTTAGGGTTGTGAGGAAAGAGTGAAGACGCAGAGTCCTGTTGAGTGTGGGGTTGCGTAAAGGCTCCTCCAGGGAGTTCAGGTGTACCCAAAGGCTTCCGCTGAGAGCACTTTTGGATGGCAGAAAGTGGCACCGTACGTGTTTTTTCGGGTCTAACTCGGGTTCAGCTTCTTGTTGCGGTTAGGGTTATGTTTAGGGTTGTTAGGAAAGAGTGAAGACGCAGAGTCCTGTTGAGTGTGGGGTTGCGTAAAGGCTCCCCCAGGGAGTTCAGGTGTACCCAAAGGCTTCCGCTGAGAGCACTTTTTGATGGCAGAAAGTGGCACCGTACGTGTTTTTTCGGGTCTAACTCGGGTTCAGCTTCTCGTTGCGGTTAGGGTTATGTTTAGGGTTGTTAGGAAAGAGTGAAGACGCAGAGTCCTGTTGAGTGTGGGGTTGCGTAAAGGCTCCCCCAGGGAGTTCAGGTGTACCCAAAGGCTTCCGCTGAGAGCACTTTTTGACGGCAGAAAGTGGCACCGTACATGTTTTTTCGGGTCTAACTCGGGTTCAGCTTCTTGTTGCGGTTAGGGTTATGTTTAGGGTTGTTAGGAAAGAGTGAAGACGCAGAGTCCTGTTGAGTGTGGGGTTGCGTAAAGGCTCCCCCAGGGAGTTCAGGTGTACCCAAAGGCTTCCACTGAGAGCACTTTTTGATGGCAGAAAGTGGCACCGTACGTGTTTTTTCGGGTCTAACTCGGGTTGAGCTTCTTGTTCCGGTTAGGGTTATGTTTAGGGTTGTTAGGAAAGAGTGAAGGCGCAGAGTCCTGTTGAGTGTGGGGTTGCGTAAAGGCTCCCCCAGGGAATTCAGGTGTACCCAAAGGCTTCCGCTGAGAGCACTTTTGGATGGCAGAAAGTGGCACCGTACGTGTTTTTTCGGGTCTAACTCGGGTTCAGCTTCTTGTTGCGGTTAGGGTTATGTTTAGGGTTGTTAGGAAAGAGTGAAGACGCAGAGTCCTGTTGAGTGTGGGGTTGCGTAAAGGCTCCCCCAGGGAGTTCAGGTGTACCCAAAGGCTTCCGCTGAGAGCACTTTTTGATGGCAGAAAGTGGCACCGTACGTGTTTTTTCGGGTCTAACTCGGGTTCAGCTTCTTGTTCCGGTTAGGGTTATGTTTAGGGTTGTTAGGAAAGAGTGAAGACGCAGAGTCCTGTTGAGTGTGGGGTTGCGTAAAGGCTCCCCCAGGGAGGTCAGGTGTACCCAAAGGCTTCCGCTGAGAGCACTTTTTGATGGCAGAAAGTGGCACCGTACGTGTTTTTTCGGGTCTAACTCGGGTTCAGCTTCTTGTTGCGGTTAGGGTTATGTTTAGGGTTGTTAGGAAAGAGTGAAGACGCAGAGTCCTGTTGAGTGTGGGGTTGCGTAAAGGCTCCCCCAGGGAGTTCAGGTGTACCCAAAGGCTTCCGCTGAGAGCACTTTTTGATGGCAGAAAGTGGCACCGTACGTGTTTTTTCGGGTCTAACTCGGGTTGAGCTTCTTGTTGCGGTTAGGGTTATGTTTAGGGTTGTTAGGAAAGAGTGAAGACGCAGAGTCCTGTTGAGTGTGGGGTTGCGTAAAGGCTCCCCCAGGGAGTTCAGGTGTACCCAAAGGCTTCCGCTGAGAGCACTTTTGGATGGCAGAAAGTGGCACCGTACGTGTTTTTTCGGGTCTAACTCGGGTTCAGCTTCTTGTTCCGGTTAGGGTTATGTTTAGGGTTGTTAGGAAAGAGTGAAGACGCAGAGTCCTGTTGAGTGTGGGGTTGCGTAAAGGCTCCCCCAGGGAGTTCAGGTGTACCCAAAGGCTTCCGCTGAGAGCACTTTTTGATGGCAGAAAGTGGCACCGTACGTGTTTTTTCGGGTCTAACTCGGGTTCAGCTTCTTGTTGCGGTTAGGGTTATGTTTAGGGTTGTTAGGAAAGAGTGAAGACGCAGAGTCCTGTTGAGTGTGGGGTTGCGTAAAGGCTCCCCCAGGGAGTTCAGGTGTACCCAAAGGCTTCCGCTGAGAGCACTTTTTGATGGCAGAAAGTGGCACCGTACGTGTTTTTTCGGGTCTAACTCGGGTTGAGCTTCTTGTTCCGGTTAGGGTTATGTTTAGGGTTGTTAGGAAAGAGTGAAGACGCAGAGTCCTGTTGAGTGTGGGGTTGCATAAAGGCTCCCCCAGGGAGTTCAGGTGTACCCAAAGGCTTCCGCTGAGAGCACTTTTGGATGGCAGAAAGTGGCACCGTACGTGTTTTTTCGGGTCTAACTCGGGTTCAGCTTCTTGTTGCGGTTAGGGTTATGTTTAGGGTTGTTAGGAAAGAGTGAAGATGCAGAGTCCTGTTGAGTGTGGGGTTGCGTAAAGGCTCCCCCAGGGAGTTCAGGTGTACCCAAAGGCTTCCGCTGAGAGCACTTTTTGATGGCAGAAAGTGGCACCGTACGTGTTTTTTCGGGTCTAACTCGGGTTCAGCTTCTTGTTGCGGTTAGGGTTATGTTTAGGGTTGTTAGGAAAGAGTGAAGACGCAGAGTCCTGTTGAGTGTGGGGTTGCGTAAAGGCTACCCCAGGGAGTTCAGGTGTACCCAAAGGCTTCCGCTGAGAGCACTTTTGGATGGCAGAAAGTGGCACCGTACGTGTTTTTTCGGGTCTAACTCGGGTTCAGCTTCTTGTTGCGGTTAGGGTTATGTTTAGGGTTGTTAGGAAAGAGTGAAGACGCAGAGTCCTGTTGAGTGTGGGGTTGCGTAAAGGCTCCCCCAGGGAGTTCAGGTGTACCCAAAGGCTTCCGCTGAGAGCACTTTTGGATGGCAGAAAGTGGCACCGTACGTGTTTTTTCGGGTCTAACTCGGGTTCAGCTTCTTGTTGCGGTTAGGGTTATGTTTAGGGTTGTTAGGAAAGAGTGAAGACGCAGAGTCCTGTTGAGTGTGGGGTTGCGTAAAGGCTACCCCAGGGAGTTCAGGTGTACCCAAAGGCTTCCGCTGAGAGCACTTTTGGATGGCAGAAAGTGGCACCGTACGTGTTTTTTCGGGTCTAACTCGGGTTCAGCTTCTTGTTGCGGTTAGGGTTATGTTTAGGGTTGTTAGGAAAGAGTGAAGACGCAGAGTCCTGTTGAGTGTGGGGTTGCGTAAAGGCTCCTCCAGGGAGTTCAGGTGTACCCAAAGGCTTCCGCTGAGAGCACTTTTTGATGGCAGAAAGTGGCACCGTACGTGTTTTTTCGGGTCTAACTCGGGTTCAGCTTCTTGTTGCGGTTAGGGTTATGTTTAGGGTTGTTAGGAAAGAGTGAAGACGCAGAGTCCTGTTGAGTGTGGGGTTGCGTAAAGGCTCCCCCAGGGAGTTCAGGTGTACCCAAAGGCTTCCGCTGAGAGCACTTTTTGACGGCAGAAAGTGGCACCGTACGTGTTTTTTCGGGTCTAACTCGGGTTCAGCTTCTTGTTGCGGTTAGGGTTATGTTTAGGGTTGTTAGGAAAGAGTGAAGACGCAGAGTCCTGTTGAGTGTGGGGTTGCGTAAAGGCTCCCCCAGGGAGTTCAGGTGTACCCAAAGGCTTCCGCTGAGAGCACTTTTTGATGGCAGAAAGTGGCACCGTACGTGTTTTTTCGGGTCTAACTCGGGTTCAGCTTCTTGTTCCGGTTAGGGTTATGTTTAGGGTTGTTAGGAAAGAGTGAAGACGCAGAGTCCTGTTGAGTGTGGGGTTGGGTAAAGGCTCCCCCAGGGAGTTCAGGTGTACCCAAAGGCTTCCGCTGAGAGCACTTTTTGATGGCAGAAAGTGGCACCGTACGTGTTTTTTCGGGTCTAACTCGGGTTCAGCTTCTTGTTGCGGTTAGGGTTATGTTTAGGGTTGTTAGGAAAGAGTGAAGACGCAGAGTCCTGTTGAGTGTGGGGTTGCGTAAAGGCTCCCCCAGGGAGTTCAGGTGTACCCAAAGGCTTCCGCTGAGAGCACTTTTGGATGGCAGAAAGTGGCACCGTACGTGTTTTTTCGGGTCTAACTCGGGTTCAGCTTCTTGTTGCGGTTAGGGTTATGTTTAGGGTTGTTAGGAAAGAGTGAAGACGCAGAGTCCTGTTGAGTGTGGGGTTGCGTAAAGGCTCCCCCAGGGAGTTCAGGTGTACCCAAAGGCTTCCGCTGAGAGCACTTTTTGATGGCAGAAAGTGGCACCGTACGTGTTTTTTCGGGTCTAACTCGGGTTGAGCTTCTTGTTGCGGTTAGGGTTATGTTTAGGGTTGTTAGGAAAGAGTGAAGACGCAGAGTCCTGTTGAGTGTGGGGTTGCGTAAAGGCTCCCCCAGGGAGTTCAGGTGTACCCAAAGGCTTCCGCTGAGAGCACTTTTTGATGGCAGAAAGTGGCACCGTACGTGTTTTTTCGGGTCTAACTCGGGTTCAGCTTCTTGTTGCGGTTAGGGTTATGTTTAGGGTTGTTAAGAAAGAGTGAAGACGCAGAGTCCTGTTGAGTGTGGGGTTGCGTAAAGGCTCCCCCAGGGAGTTCAGGTGTACCCAAAGGCTTCCGCTGAGAGCACTTTTTGATGGCAGAAAGTGGCACCGTACGTGTTTTTTCGGGTCTAACTCGGGTTCAGCTTCTTGTTGCGGTTAGGGTTATGTTTAGGGTTGTTAGGAAAGAGTGAAGACGCAGAGTCCTGTTGAGTGTGGGGTTGCGTAAAGGCTCCCCCAGGGAGTTCAGGTGTACCCAAAGGCTTCCGCTGAGAGCACTTTTTGATGGCAGAAAGTGGCACCGTACGTGTTTTTTCGGGTCTAACTCGGGTTCAGCTTCTTGTTGCGGTTAGGGTTATGTTTAGGGTTGTTAAGAAAGAGTGAAGACGCAGAGTCCTGTTGAGTGTGGGGTTGCGTAAAGGCTCCCCCAGGGAGTTCAGGTGTACCCAAAGGCTTCCGCTGAGAGCACTTTTTGATGGCAGAAAGTGGCACCGTACGTGTTTTTTCGGGTCTAACTCGGGTTCAGCTTCTTGTTGCGGTTAGGGTTATGTTTAGGGTTGTTAGGAAAGAGTGAAGACGCAGAGTCCTGTTGAGTGTGGGGTTGCGTAAAGGCTCCCCCAGGGAGTTCAGGTGTACCCAAAGGCTTCCGCTGAGAGCACTTTTTGATGGCAGAAAGTGGCACCGTACGTGTTTTTTCGGGTCTAACTCGGGTTCAGCTTCTTGTTCCGGTTAGGGTTATGTTTAGGGTTGTTAGGAAAGAGTGAAGACGCAGAGTCCTGTTGAGTGTGGGGTTGCGTAAAGGCTCCCCCAGGGAGTTCAGGTGTACCCAAAGGCTTCCGCTGAGAGCACTTTTTGATGGCAGAAAGTGGCACCGTACGTGTTTTTTCGGGTCTAACTCGGGTTCAGCTTCTTGTTGCGGTTAGGGTTATGTTTAGGGTTGTTAGGAAAGAGTGAAGACGCAGAGTCCTGTTGAGTGTGGGGTTGCGTAAAGGCTCCCCCAGGGAGTTCAGGTGTACCCAAAGGCTTCCGCTGAGAGCACTTTTGGATGGCAGAAAGTGGCACCGTACGTGTTTTTTCGGGTCTAACTCGGGTTCAGCTTCTTGTTGCGGTTAGGGTTATGTTTAGGGTTGTTAGGAAAGAGTGAAGACGCAGAGTCCTGTTGAGTGTGGGGTTGCGTAAAGGCTCCCCCAGGGAGTTCAGGTGTACCCAAAGGCTTCCGCTGAGAGCACTTTTTGATGGCAGAAAGTGGCACCGTACGTGTTTTTTCGGGTCTAACTCGGGTTCAGCTTCTTGTTGCGGTTAGGGTTATGTTTAGGGTTGTTAGGAAAGAGTGAAGACGCAGAGTCCTGTTGAGTGTGGGGTTGCGTAAAGGCTCCCCCAGGGAGTTCAGGTGTACCCAAAGGCTTCCGCTGAGAGCACTTTTTGATGGCAGAAAGTGGCACCGTACGTGTTTTTTCGGGTCTAACTCGGGTTCAGCTTCTTGTTGCGGTTAGGGTTATGTTTAGGGTTATTAGGAAAGAGTGAAGACGCAGAGTCCTGTTGAGTGTGGGGTTGCGTAAAGGCTCCCCCAGGGAGTTCAGGTGTACCCAAAGGCTTCCGCTGAGAGCACTTTTGGATGGCAGAAAGTGGCACCGTACGTGTTTTTTCGGGTCTAACTCGGGTTCAGCTTCTTGTTGCGGTTAGGGTTATGTTTAGGGTTGTTAGGAAAGAGTGAAGACGCAGAGTCCTGTTGAGTGTGGGGTTGCGTAAAGGCTCCCCCAGGGAGTTCAGGTGTACCCAAAGGCTTCCGCTGAGAGCACTTTTTGATGGCAGAAAGTGGCACCGTACGTGTTTTTTCGGGTCTAACTCGGGTTCAGCTTCTTGTTGCGGTTAGGGTTATGTTTAGGGTTGTTAGGAAAGAGTGAAGACGCAGAGTCCTGTTGAGTGTGGGGTTGCGTAAAGGCTCCCCCAGGGAGTTCAGGTGTACCCAAAGGCTTCCGCTGAGAGCACTTTTGGATGGCAGAAAGTGGCACCGTACGTGTTTTTTCGGGTCTAACTCGGGTTCAGCTTCTTGTTGCGGTTAGGGTTATGTTTAGGGTTGTTAGGAAAGAGTGAAGACGCAGAGTCCTGTTGAGTGTGGGGTTGCGTAAAGGCTCCCCCAGGGAGTTCAGGTGTACCCAAAGGCTTCCGCTGAGAGCACTTTTTGATGGCAGAAAGTGGCACCGTACGTGTTTTTTCGGGTCTAACTCGGGTTGAGCTTCTTGTTGCGGTTAGGGTTATGTTTAGGGTTATTAGGAAAGAGTGAAGACGCAGAGTCCTGTTGAGTGTGGGGTTGCGTAAAGGCTCCCCCAGGGAGTTCAGGTGTACCCAAAGGCTTCCGCTGAGAGCACTTTTGGATGGCAGAAAGTGGCACCGTACGTGTTTTTTCGGGTCTAACTCGGGTTCAGCTTCTTGTTGCGGTTAGGGTTATGTTTAGGGTTGTTAGGAAAGAGTGAAGACGCAGAGTCCTGTTGAGTGTGGGGTTGCGTAAAGGCTCCCCCAGGGAGTTCAGGTGTACCCAAAGGCTTCCGCTGAGAGCACTTTTTGATGGCAGAAAGTGGCACCGTACGTGTTTTTTCGGGTCTAACTCGGGTTGAGCTTCTTGTTGCGGTTAGGGTTATGTTTAGGGTTGTTAGGAAAGAGTGAAGACGCAGAGTCCTGTTGAGTGTGGGGTTGCGTAAAGGCTCCCCAGGGAGTTCAGGTGTACCCAAAGGCTTCCGCTGAGAGCACTTTTGGATGGCAGAAAGTGGCACCGTACGTGTTTTTTCGGGTCTAACTCGGGTTCAGCTTCTTGTTGCGGTTAGGGTTATGTTTAGGGTTGTTAGGAAAGAGTGAAGACGCAGAGTCCTGTTGAGTGTGGGGTTGCGTAAAGGCTCCCCCCAGGGAGTTCAGGTGTACCCAAAGGCTTCCGCTGAGAGCACTTTTTGATGGCAGAAAGTGGCACCGTACGTGTTTTTTCGGGTCTAACTCGGGTTGAGCTTCTTGTTGCGGTTAGGGTTATGTTTAGGGTTGTTAGGAAAGAGTGAAGACGCAGAGTCCTGTTGAGTGTGGGTTGCGTAAAGGCTCCCCAGGGAGTTCAGGTGTACCCAAAGGCTTCCGCTGAGAGCACTTTTGATGGCAGAAAGTGGCACCGTACGTGTTTTTTCGGGTCTAACTCAGGTTCAGCTTCTTGTTGCGGTTAGGGTTATGTTTAGGGTTGTTAAGAAAGAGTGAAGACGCAGAGTCCTGTTGAGTGTGGGGTTGCGTAAAGGCTCCCCCAGGGAGTTCAGGTGTACCCAAAGGCTTCCGCTGAGAGCACTTTTGGATGGCAGAAAGTGGCACCGTACGTGTTTTTTCGGGTCTAACTCGGGTTCAGCTTCTTGTTGCGGTTAGGGTTATGTTTAGGGTTGTTAGGAAAGAGTGAAGACGCAGAGTCCTGTTGAGTGTGGGGTTGCGTAAAGGCTCCCCCAGGGAGTTCAGGTGTACCCAAAGGCTTCCGCTGAGAGCACTTTTTGATGGCAGAAAGTGGCACCGTACGTGTTTTTTCGGGTCTAACTCGGGTTCAGCTTCTTGTTGCGGTTAGGGTTATGTTTAGGGTTGTTAGGAAAGAGTGAAGACGCAGAGTCCTGTTGAGTGTGGGGTTGCGTAAAGGCTCCCCCAGGGAGTTCAGGTGTACCCAAAGGCTTCCGCTGAGAGCACTTTTTGATGGCAGAAAGTGGCACCGTACGTGTTTTTTCGGGTCTAACTCGGGTTCAGCTTCTTGTTGCGGTTAGGGTTATGTTTAGGGTTGTTAGGAAAGAGTGAAGACGCAGAGTCCTGTTGAGTGTGGGGTTGCGTAAAGGCTCCCCCAGGGAGTTCAGGTGTACCCAAAGGCTTCCGCTGAGAGCACTTTTGGATGGCAGAAAGTGGCACCGTACGTGTTTTTTCGGGTCTAACTCGGGTTCAGCTTCTTGTTGCGGTTAGGGTTATGTTTAGGGTTGTTAGGAAAGAGTGAAGACGCAGAGTCCTGTTGAGTGTGGGGTTGCGTAAAGGCTCCCCCAGGGAGTTCAGGTGTACCCAAAGGCTTCCGCTGAGAGCACTTTTTGATGGCAGAAAGTGGCACCGTACGTGTTTTTTCGGGTCTAACTCGGGTTCAGCTTCTTGTTGCGGTTAGGGTTATGTTTAGGGTTGTTAGGAAAGAGTGAAGACGCAGAGTCCTGTTGAGTGTGGGGTTGCGTAAAGGCTCCCCCAGGGAGTTCAGGTGTACCCAAAGGCTTCCGCTGAGAGCACTTTTTGATGGCAGAAAGTGGCACCGTACGTGTTTTTTCGGGTCTAACTCGGGTTGAGCTTCTTGTTGCGGTTAGGGTTATGTTTAGGGTTGTTAGGAAAGAGTGAAGACGCAGAGTCCTGTTGAGTGTGGGGTTGCGTAAAGGCTCCCCCAGGGAGTTCAGGTGTACCCAAAGGCTTCCTCTGAGAGCACTTTTTGATGGCAGAAAGTGGCACCGTACGTGTTTTTTCGGGTCTAACTCGGGTTGAGCTTCTTGTTGCGGTTAGGGTTATGTTTAGGGTTGTTAGGAAAGAGTGAAGACGCAGAGTCCTGTTGAGTGTGGGGTTGCGTAAAGGCTCCCCCAGGGAGTTCAGGTGTACCCAAAGGCTTCCGCTGAGAGCACTTTTGGATGGCAGAAAGTGGCACCGTACGTGTTTTTTCGGGTCTAACTCGGGTTCAGCTTCTTGTTGCGGTTAGGGTTATGTTTAGGGTTGTTAGGAAAGAGTGAAGACGCAGAGTCCTGTTGAGTGTGGGGTTGCGTAAAGGCTCCCCCAGGGAGTTCAGGTGTACCCAAAGGCTTCCGCTGAGAGCACTTTTTGATGGCAGAAAGTGGCACCGTACGTGTTTTTTCGGGTCTAACTCGGGTTCAGCTTCTTGTTGCGGTTAGGGTTATGTTTAGGGTTGTTAGGAAAGAGTGAAGACGCAGAGTCCTGTTGAGTGTGGGGTTGCGTAAAGGCTCCCCCAGGGAGTTCAGGTGTACCCAAAGGCTTCCGCTGAGAGCACTTTTGATGGCAGAAAGTGGCACCGTACGTGTTTTTTCGGGTCTAACTCGGGTTCAGCTTCTTGTTGCGGTTAGGGTTATGTTTAGGGTTGTTAGGAAAGAGTGAAGACGCAGAGTCCTGTTGAGTGTGGGGTTGCGTAAAGGCTCCCCCAGGGAGTTCAGGTGTACCCAAAGGCTTCCGCTGAGAGCACTTTTTGATGGCAGAAAGTGGCACCGTACGTGTTTTTTCGGGTCTAACTCGGGTTCAGCTTCTTGTTGCGGTTACGGTTAGGGTTATGTTTAGGGTTGTTAGGAAAGAGTGAAGACGCAGAGTCCTGTTGAGTGTGGGGTTGCGTAAAGGCTCCCCCAGGGAGTTCAGGTGTACCCAAAGGCTTCCGCTGAGAGCACTTTTGGATGGCAGAAAGTGGCACCGTACGTGTTTTTTCGGGTCTAACTCGGGTTCAGCTTCTTGTTGCGGTTAGGGTTATGTTTAGGGTTGTTAGGAAAGAGTGAAGACGCAGAGTCCTGTTGAGTGTGGGGTTGCGTAAAGGCTCCCCCAGGGAGTTCAGGTGTACCCAAAGGCTTCCGCTGAGAGCACTTTTTGATGGCAGAAAGTGGCACCGTACGTGTTTTTTCGGGTCTAACTCGGGTTCAGCTTCTTGTTGCGGTTAGGGTTATGTTTAGGGTTGTTAGGAAAGAGTGAAGACGCAGAGTCCTGTTGAGTGTGGGGTTGCGTAAAGGCTCCCCCAGGGAGTTCAGGTGTACCCAAAGGCTTCCGCTGAGAGCACTTTTTGATGGCAGAAAGTGGCACCGTACGTGTTTTTTCGGGTCTAACTCGGGTTCAGCTTCTTGTTGCGGTTAGGGTTATGTTTAGGGTTGTTAGGAAAGAGTGAAGACGCAGAGTCCTGTTGAGTGTGGGGTTGCGTAAAGGCTCCCCCAGGGAGTTCAGGTGTACCCAAAGGCTTCCGCTGAGAGCACTTTTTGATGGCAGAAAGTGGCACCGTACGTGTTTTTTCGGGTCTAACTCGGGTTCAGCTTCTTGTTGCGGTTAGGGTTATGTTTAGGGTTATTAGGAAAGAGTGAAGACGCAGAGTCCTGTTGAGTGTGGGGTTGCGTAAAGGCTCCCCCAGGGAGTTCAGGTGTACCCAAAGGCTTCCGCTGAGAGCACTTTTGGATGGCAGAAAGTGGCACCGTACGTGTTTTTTCGGGTCTAACTCGGGTTCAGCTTCTTGTTGCGGTTAGGGTTATGTTTAGGGTTGTTAGGAAAGAGTGAAGACGCAGAGTCCTGTTGAGTGTGGGGTTGCGTAAAGGCTCCCCCAGGGAGTTCAGGTGTACCCAAAGGCTTCCGCTGAGAGCACTTTTGGATGGCAGAAAGTGGCACCGTACGTGTTTTTTCGGGTCTAACTCGGGTTCAGCTTCTTGTTGCGGTTAGGGTTATGTTTAGGGTTGATAGGAAAGAGTGAAGACGCAGAGTCCTGTTGAGTGTGGGGTTGCGTAAAGGCTCCCCCAGGGAGTTCAGGTGTACCCAAAGGCTTCCGCTGAGAGCACTTTTTGATGGCAGAAAGTGGCACCGTACGTGTTTTTTCGGGTCTAACTCGGGTTCAGCTTCTTGTTGCGGTTAGGGTTATGTTTAGGGTTGTTAGGAAAGAGTGAAGACGCAGAGTCCTGTTGAGTGTGGGGTTGCGTAAAGGCTCCCCCAGGGAGTTCAGGTGTACCCAAAGGCTTCCGCTGAGAGCACTTTTTGATGGCAGAAAGTGGCACCGTACGTGTTTTTTCGGGTCTAACTCGGGTTCAGCTTCTTGTTGCGGTTAGGGTTATGTTTAGGATTGTTAGGAAAGAGTGAAGACGCAGAGTCCTGTTGAGTGTGGGGTTGCGTAAAGGCTCCCCCAGGGAGTTCAGGTGTACCCAAAGGCTTCCGCTGAGAGCACTTTTTGATGGCAGAAAGTGGCACCGTACGTGTTTTTTCGGGTCTAACTCGGGTTGAGCTTCTTGTTGCGGTTAGGGTTATGTTTAGGGTTGTTAGGAAAGAGTGAAGACGCAGAGTCCTGTTGAGTGTGGGGTTGCGTAAAGGCTCCCCCAGGGAGTTCAGGTGTACCCAAAGGCTTCCGCTGAGAGCACTTTTTGATGGCAGAAAGTGGCACCGTACGTGTTTTTTCGGGTCTAACTCGGGTTGAGCTTCTTGTTGCGGTAGGGTTATGTTTAGGGTTGTTAGGAAAGAGTGAAGACGCAGAGTCCTGTTGAGTGTGGGGTTGCGTAAAGGCTCCCCCAGGGAGTTCAGGTGTACCCAAAGGCTTCCGCTGAGAGCACTTTTTGATGGCAGAAAGTGGCACCGTACGTGTTTTTTCGGGTCTAACTCGGGTTCAGCTTCTTGTTGCGGTTAGGGTTATGTTTAGGGTTGTTAGGAAAGAGTGAAGACGCAGAGTCCTGTTGAGTGTGGGGTTGCGTAAAGGCTCCCCCAGGGAGTTCAGGTGTACCCAAAGGCTTCCGCTGAGAGCACTTTTTGATGGCAGAAAGTGGCACCGTACGTGTTTTTTCGGGTCTAACTCGGGTTGAGCTTCTTGTTGCGGTTAGGGTTATGTTTAGGTTGTTAGGAAAGAGTGAAGACGCAGAGTCCTGTTGAGTGTGGGGTTGCGTAAAGGCTCCCCCAGGGAGTTCAGGTGTACCCAAAGGCTTCCGCTGAGAGCACTTTTTGATGGCAGAAAGTGGCACCGTACGTGTTTTTTCGGGTCTAACTCGGGTTGAGCTTCTTGTTGCGGTTAGGGTTATGTTTAGGGTTGTTAGGAAAGAGTGAAGACGCAGAGTCCTGTTGAGTGTGGGGTTGCGTAAAGGCTCCCCCAGGGAGTTCAGGTGTACCCAAAGGCTTCCGCTGAGAGCACTTTTTGATGGCAGAAAGTGGCACCGTACGTGTTTTTTCGGGTCTAACTCGGGTTCAGCTTCTTGTTGCGGTTAGGGTTATGTTTAGGGTTGTTAGGAAAGAGTGAAGACGCAGAGTCCTGTTGAGTGTGGGGTTGCGTAAAGGCTCCCCCAGGGAGTTCAGGTGTACCCAAAGGCTTCCGCTGAGAGCACTTTTTGATGGCAGAAAGTGGCACCGTACGTGTTTTTTCGGGTCTAACTCGGGTTCAGCTTCTTGTTGCGGTTAGGGTTATGTTTAGGGTTGTTAGGAAAGAGTGAAGACGCAGAGTCCTGTTGAGTGTGGGGTTGCGTAAAGGCTCCCCCAGGGAGTTCAGGTGTACCCAAAGGCTTCCGCTGAGAGCACTTTTTGATGGCAGAAAGTGGCACCGTACGTGTTTTTTCGGGTCTAACTCGGGTTCAGCTTCTTGTTGCGGTTAGGGTTATGTTTAGGGTTGTTAGGAAAGAGTGAAGACGCAGAGTCCTGTTGAGTGTGGGGTTGCGTAAAGGCTCCCCCAGGGAGTTCAGGTGTACCCAAAGGCTTCCGCTGAGAGCACTTTTTGATGGCAGAAAGTGGCACCGTACGTGTTTTTTCGGGTCTAACTCGGGTTCAGCTTCTTGTTGCGGTTAGGGTTATGTTTAGGATTGTTAGGAAAGAGTGAAGACGCAGAGTCCTGTTGAGTGTGGGGTTGCGTAAAGGCTCCCCCAGGGAGTTCAGGTGTACCCAAAGGCTTCCGCTGAGAGCACTTTTGGATGGCAGAAAGTGGCACCGTACGTGTTTTTTCGGGTCTAACTCGGGTTGAGCTTCTTGTTGCGGTTAGGGTTATGTTTAGGGTTGTTAGGAAAGAGTGAAGACGCAGAGTCCTGTTGAGTGTGGGGTTGCGTAAAGGCTCCCCCAGGGAGTTCAGGTGTACCCAAAGGCTTCCGCTGAGAGCACTTTTTGATGGCAGAAAGTGGCACCGTACGTGTTTTTTCGGGTCTAACTCGGGTTGAGCTTCTTGTTGCGGTAGGGTTATGTTTAGGGTTGTTAGGAAAGAGTGAAGACGCAGAGTCCTGTTGAGTGTGGGGTTGCGTAAAGGCTCCCCCAGGGAGTTCAGGTGTACCCAAAGGCTTCCGCTGAGAGCACTTTTGGATGGCAGAAAGTGGCACCGTACGTGTTTTTTCGGGTCTAACTCGGGTTCAGCTTCTTGTTGCGGTTAGGGTTATGTTTAGGGTTGTTAGGAAAGAGTGAAGACGCAGAGTCCTGTTGAGTGTGGGGTTGCGTAAAGGCTCCCCCAGGGAGTTCAGGTGTACCCAAAGGCTTCCGCTGAGAGCACTTTTTGATGGCAGAAAGTGGCACCGTACGTGTTTTTTCGGGTCTAACTCGGGTTGAGCTTCTTGTTGCGGTTAGGGTTATGTTTAGGGTTGTTAGGAAAGAGTGAAGACGCAGAGTCCTGTTGAGTGTGGGGTTGCGTAAAGGCTCCCCCAGGGAGTTCAGGTGTACCCAAAGGCTTCCGCTGAGAGCACTTTTTGATGGCAGAAAGTGGCACCGTACGTGTTTTTTCGGGTCTAACTCGGGTTGAGCTTCTTGTTGCGGTTAGGGTTATGTTTAGGGTTGTTAGGAAAGAGTGAAGACGCAGAGTCCTGTTGAGTGTGGGGTTGCGTAAAGGCTCCCCCAGGGAGTTCAGGTGTACCCAAAGGCTTCCGCTGAGAGCACTTTTTGATGGCAGAAAGTGGCACCGTACGTGTTTTTTCGGGTCTAACTCGGGTTCAGCTTCTTGTTGCGGTTAGGGTTATGTTTAGGGTTGTTAGGAAAGAGTGAAGACGCAGAGTCCTGTTGAGTGTGGGGTTGCGTAAAGGCTCCCCCAGGGAGTTCAGGTGTACCCAAAGGCTTCCGCTGAGAGCACTTTTTGATGGCAGAAAGTGGCACCGTACGTGTTTTTTCGGGTCTAACTCGGGTTCAGCTTCTTGTTGCGGTTAGGGTTATGTTTAGGGTTGTTAGGAAAGAGTGAAGACGCAGAGTCCTGTTGAGTGTGGGGTTGCGTAAAGGCTCCCCCAGGGAGTTCAGGTGTACCCAAAGGCTTCCGCTGAGAGCACTTTTTGATGGCAGAAAGTGGCACCGTACGTGTTTTTTCGGGTCTAACTCGGGTTCAGCTTCTTGTTGCGGTTAGGGTTATGTTTAGGGTTGTTAGGAAAGAGTGAAGACGCAGAGTCCTGTTGAGTGTGGGGTTGCGTAAAGGCTCCCCCAGGGAGTTCAGGTGTACCCAAAGGCTTCCGCTGAGAGCACTTTTTGATGGCAGAAAGTGGCACCGTACGTGTTTTTTCGGGTCTAACTCGGGTTCAGCTTCTTGTTGCGGTTAGGGTTATGTTTAGGGTTGTTAGGAAAGAGTGAAGACGCAGAGTCCTGTTGAGTGTGGGGTTGCGTAAAGGCTTCCCCAGGGAGTTCAGGTGTACCCAAAGGCTTCCGCTGAGAGCACTTTTTGATGGCAGAAAGTGGCACCGTACGTGTTTTTTCGGGTCTAACTCGGGTTCAGCTTCTTGTTGCGGTTAGGGTTATGTTTAGGGTTGTTAGGAAAGAGTGAAGACACAGAGTCCTGTTGAGTGTGGGGTTGCGTAAAGGCTCCCCCAGGGAGTTCAGGGTGTACCGAAAGGCTTCCGCTGAGAGCACTTTTTGATGGCAGAAAGTGGCACCGTACGTGTTTTTTCGGGTCTAACTCGGGTTCAGCTTCTTGTTGCGGTTAGGGTTATGTTTAGGGTTGTTAGGAAAGAGTGAAGACGCAGAGTCCTGTTGAGTGTGGGGTTGCGTAAAGGCTCCCCCAGGGAGTTCAGGTGTACCCAAAGGCTTCCGCTGAGAGCACTTTTTGATGGCAGAAAGTGGCACCGTACGTGTTTTTTCGGGTCTAACTCGGGTTCAGCTTCTTGTTGCGGTTAGGGTTATGTTTAGGGTTGTTAGGAAAGAGTGAAGACGCAGAGTCCTGTTGAGTGTGGGGTTGCGTAAAGGCTCCCCCAGGGAGTTCAGGTGTACCCAAAGGCTTCCGCTGAGAGCACTTTTTGATGGCAGAAAGTGGCACCGTACGTGTTTTTTCGGGTCTAACTCGGGTTCAGCTTCTTGTTGCGGTTAGGGTTATGTTTAGGGTTGTTAGGAAAGAGTGAAGACGCAGAGTCCTGTTGAGTGTGGGGTTGCGTAAAGGCTCCCCCAGGGAGTTCAGGTGTACCCAAAGGCTTCCGCTGAGAGCACTTTTTGATGGCAGAAAGTGGCACCGTACGTGTTTTTTCGGGTCTAACTCGGGTTCAGCTTCTTGTTGCGGTTAGGGTTATGTTTAGGGTTGTTAGGAAAGAGTGAAGACGCAGAGTCCTGTTGAGTGTGGGGTTGTGTAAAGGCTCCCCCAGGGAGTTCAGGTGTGCCCAAAGGCTTCCGCTGAGAGCACTTTTTGATGGCAGAAAGTGGCACCGTACGTGTTTTTTCGGGTCTAACTCGGGTTCAGCTTCTTGTTGCGGTTAGGGTTATGTTTAGGGTTGTTAGGAAAGAGTGAAGACGCAGAGTCCTGTTGAGTGTGGGGTTGCGTAAAGGCTCCCCCAGGGAGTTCAGGTGTACCCAAAGGCTTCCGCTGAGAGCACTTTTTGATGGCAGAAAGTGGCACCGTACGTGTTTTTTCGGGTCTAACTCGGGTTCAGCTTCTTGTTGCGGTTAGGGTTATGTTTAGGGTTGTTAGGAAAGAGTGAAGACGCAGAGTCCTGTTGAGTGTGGGGTTGCGTAAAGGCTCCCCCAGGGAGTTCAGGTGTACCCAAAGGCTTCCGCTGAGAGCACTTTTGGATGGCAGAAAGTGGCACCGTACGTGTTTTTTCGGGTCTAACTCGGGTTCAGCTTCTTGTTGCGGTTAGGGTTATGTTTAGGATTGTTAGGAAAGAGTGAAGACGCAGAGTCCTGTTGAGTGTGGGGTTGCGTAAAGGCTCCCCCAGGGAGTTCAGGTGTACCCAAAGGCTTCCGCTGAGAGCACTTTTTGATGGCAGAAAGTGGCACCGTACGTGTTTTTTCGGGTCTAACTCGGGTTGAGCTTCTTGTTGCGGTTAGGGTTATGTTTAGGGTTGTTAGGAAAGAGTGAAGACGCAGAGTCCTGTTGAGTGTGGGGTTGCGTAAAGGCTCCCCCAGGGAGTTCAGGTGTACCCAAAGGCTTCCGCTGAGAGCACTTTTTGATGGCAGAAAGTGGCACCGTACGTGTTTTTTCGGGTCTAACTCGGGTTCAGCTTCTTGTTGCGGTTAGGGTTATGTTTAGGGTTGTTAGGAAAGAGTGAAGACGCAGAGTCCTGTTGAGTGTGGGGTTGCGTAAAGGCTCCCCCAGGGAGTTCAGGTGTACCCAAAGGCTTCCGCTGAGAGCACTTTTTGATGGCAGAAAGTGGCACCGTACGTGTTTTTTCGGGTCTAACTCGGGTTGAGCTTCTTGTTGCGGTTAGGGTTATGTTTAGGGTTGTTAGGAAAGAGTGAAGACGCAGAGTCCTGTTGAGTGTGGGGTTGCGTAAAGGCTCCCCCAGGGAGTTCAGGTGTACCCAAAGGCTTCCGCTGAGAGCACTTTTTGATGGCAGAAAGTGGCACCGTACGTGTTTTTTCGGGTCTAACTCGGGTTGAGCTTCTTGTTGCGGTTAGGGTTATGTTTAGGGTTGTTAGGAAAGAGTGAAGACGCAGAGTCCTGTTGAGTGTGGGGTTGCGTAAAGGCTCCCCCAGGGAGTTCAGGTGTACCCAAAGGCTTCCGCTGAGAGCACTTTTTGATGGCAGAAAGTGGCACCGTACGTGTTTTTTCGGGTCTAACTCGGGTTCAGCTTCTTGTTGCGGTTAGGGTTATGTTTAGGGTTGTTAGGAAAGAGTGAAGACGCAGAGTCCTGTTGAGTGTGGGGTTGCGTAAAGGCTCCCCCAGGGAGTTCAGGTGTACCCAAAGGCTTCCGCTGAGAGCACTTTTTGATGGCAGAAAGTGGCACCGTACGTGTTTTTTCGGGTCTAACTCGGGTTGAGCTTCTTGTTGCGGTTAGGGTTATGTTTAGGGTTGTTAGGAAAGAGTGAAGACGCAGAGTCCTGTTGAGTGTGGGGTTGCGTAAAGGCTCCCCCAGGGAGTTCAGGTGTACCCAAAGGCTTCCGCTGAGAGCACTTTTTGATGGCAGAAAGTGGCACCGTACGTGTTTTTTCGGGTCTAACTCGGGTTCAGCTTCTTGTTGCGGTTAGGGTTATGTTTAGGGTTGTTAGGAAAGAGTGAAGACGCAGAGTCCTGTTGAGTGTGGGGTTGCGTAAAGGCTCCCCCAGGGAGTTCAGGTGTACCCAAAGGCTTCCGCTGAGAGCACTTTTTGATGGCAGAAAGTGGCACCGTACGTGTTTTTTCGGGTCTAACTCGGGTTCAGCTTCTTGTTGCGGTTAGGGTTATGTTTAGGGTTGATAGGAAAGAGTGAAGACGCAGAGTCCTGTTGAGTGTGGGGTTGCGTAAAGGCTCCTCCAGGGAGTTCAGGTGTACCCAAAGGCTTCCGCTGAGAGCACTTTTTGATGGCAGAAAGTGGCACCGTACGTGTTTTTTCGGGTCTAACTCGGGTTCAGCTTCTTGTTGCGGTTAGGGTTATGTTTAGGGTTGTTAGGAAAGAGTGAAGACGCAGAGTCCTGTTGAGTGTGGGGTTGCGTAAAGGCTCCCCCAGGGAGTTCAGGTGTACCCAAAGGCTTCCGCTGAGAGCACTTTTGGATGGCAGAAAGTGGCACCGTACGTGTTTTTTCGGGTCTAACTCGGGTTCAGCTTCTTGTTGCGGTTAGGGTTATGTTTAGGGTTGTTAGGAAAGAGTGAAGATGCAGAGTCCTGTTGAGTGTGGGGTTGCGTAAAGGCTCCCCCAGGGAGTTCAGGTGTACCCAAAGGCTTCCGCTGAGAGCACTTTTTGATGGCAGAAAGTGGCACCGTACGTGTTTTTTCGGGTCTAACTCGGGTTGAGCTTCTTGTTGCGGTTAGGGTTATGTTTAGGGTTGTTAGGAAAGAGTGAAGACGCAGAGTCCTGTTGAGTGTGGGGTTGCGTAAAGGCTCCCCCAGGGAGTTCAGGTGTACCCAAAGGCTTCCGCTGAGAGCACTTTTGGATGGCAGAAAGTGGCACCGTACGTGTTTTTTCGGGTCTAACTCGGGTTCAGCTTCTTGTTGCGGTTAGGGTTATGTTTAGGGTTGTTAGGAAAGAGTGAAGACGCAGAGTCCTGTTGAGTGTGGGGTTGCGTAAAGGCTCCCCCAGGGAGTTCAGGTGTACCCAAAGGCTTCCGCTAAGAGCACTTTTTGATGGCAGAAAGTGGCACCGTACGTGTTTTTTCGGGTCTAACTCGGGTTCAGCTTCTTGTTGCGGTTAGGGTTATGTTTAGGGTTGTTAGGAAAGAGTGAAGACGCAGAGTCCTGTTGAGTGTGGGGTTGCGTAAAGGCTCCCCCAGGGAGTTCAGGTGTACCCAAAGGCTTCCGCTGAGAGCACTTTTTGATGGCAGAAAGTGGCACCGTACGTGTTTTTTCGGGTCTAACTCGGGTTCAGCTTCTTGTTCCGGTTAGGGTTATGTTTAGGGTTGTTAGGAAAGAGTGAAGACGCAGAGTCCTGTTGAGTGTGGGGTTGGGTAAAGGCTCCCCCAGGGAGGTCAGGTGTACCCAAAGGCTTCCGCTGAGAGCACTTTTTGATGGCAGAAAGTGGCACCGTACGTGTTTTTTCGGGTCTAACTCGGGTTCAGCTTCTTGTTGCGGTTAGGGTTATGTTTAGGGTTGTTAGGAAAGAGTGAAGACGCAGAGTCCTGTTGAGTGTGGGGTTGCGTAAAGGCTCCCCCAGGGAGTTCAGGTGTACCCAAAGGCTTCCGCTGAGAGCACTTTTTGATGGCAGAAAGTGGCACCGTACGTGTTTTTTCGGGTCTAACTCGGGTTCAGCTTCTTGTTGCGGTTAGGGTTATGTTTAGGGTTGTTAGGAAAGAGTGAAGACGCAGAGTCCTGTTGAGTGTGGGGTTGCGTAAAGGCTCCCCCAGGGAGTTCAGGTGTACCCAAAGGCTTCCGCTGAGAGCACTTTTGGATGGCAGAAAGTGGCACCGTACGTGTTTTTTCGGGTCTAACTCGGGTTCAGCTTCTTGTTGCGGTTAGGGTTATGTTTAGGGTTGTTAGGAAAGAGTGAAGACGCAGAGTCCTGTTGAGTGTGGGGTTGCGTAAAGGCTCCCCCAGGGAGTTCAGGTGTACCCAAAGGCTTCCGCTGAGAGCACTTTTGGATGGCAGAAAGTGGCACCGTACGTGTTTTTTCGGGTCTAACTCGGGTTGAGCTTCTTGTTGCGGTTAGGGTTATGTTTAGGGTTGTTAGGAAAGAGTGAAGACGCAGAGTCCTGTTGAGTGTGGGGTTGCATAAAGGCTCCCCCAGGGAGTTCAGGTGTACCCAAAGGCTTCCGCTGAGAGCACTTTTTGATGGCAGAAAGTGGCACCGTACGTGTTTTTTCGGGTCTAACTCGGGTTCAGCTTCTTGTTGCGGTTAGGGTTATGTTTAGGGTTGTTAGGAAAGAGTGAAGACGCAGAGTCCTGTTGAGTGTGGGGTTGCGTAAAGGCTCCCCCAGGGAGTTCAGGTGTACCCAAAGGCTTCCGCTGAGAGCACTTTTTGATGGCAGAAAGTGGCACCGTACGTGTTTTTTCGGGTCTAACTCGGGTTCAGCTTCTTGTTGCGGTTAGGGTTATGTTTAGGGTTGTTAGGAAAGAGTGAAGACGCAGAGTCCTGTTGAGTGTGGGGTTGCGTAAAGGCTCCCCCAGGGAGTTCAGGTGTACCCAAAGGCTTCCGCTGAGAGCACTTTTTGATGGCAGAAAGTGGCACCGTACGTGTTTTTTCGGGTCTAACTCGGGTTCAGCTTCTTGTTGCGGTTAGGGTTATGTTTAGGGTTGTTAGGAAAGAGTGAAGACGCAGAGTCCTGTTGAGTGTGGGGTTGCGTAAAGGCTCCCCCAGGGAGTTCAGGTGTACCCAAAGGCTTCCGCTGAGAGCACTTTTGGATGGCAGAAAGTGGCACCGTACGTGTTTTTTCGGGTCTAACTCGGGTTCAGCTTCTTGTTGCGGTTAGGGTTATATTTAGGGTTGTTAGGAAAGAGTGAAGACGCAGAGTCCTGTTGAGTGTGGGGTTGCGTAAAGGCTCCCCCAGGGAGTTCAGGTGTACCGAAAGGCTTCCGCTGAGAGCACTTTTTGATGGCAGAAAGTGGCACCGTACGTGTTTTTTCGGGTCTAACTCGGGTTGAGCTTCTTGTTGCGGTTAGGGTTATGTTTAGGGTTGTTAGGAAAGAGTGAAGACGCAGAGTCCTGTTGAGTGTGGGGTTGCGTAAAGGCTCCCCCAGGGAGTTCAGGTGTACCCAAAGGCTTCCGCTGAGAGCACTTTTTGATGGCAGAAAGTGGCACCGTACGTGTTTTTTCGGGTCTAACTCGGGTTGAGCTTCTTGTTGCGGTTAGGGTTATGTTTAGGGTTGTTAGGAAAGAGTGAAGGCGCAGAGTCCTGTTGAGTGTGGGGTTGCGTAAAGGCTCCCCCAGGGAATTCAGGTGTACCCAAAGGCTTCCGCTGAGAGCACTTTTGGATGGCAGAAAGTGGCACCGTACGTGTTTTTTCGGGTCTAACTCGGGTTCAGCTTCTTGTTGCGGTTAGGGTTATGTTTAGGGTTGTTAGGAAAGAGTGAAGACGCAGAGTCCTGTTGAGTGTGGGGTTGCGTAAAGGCTCCTCCAGGGAGTTCAGGTGTACCGAAAGGCTTCCGCTGAGAGCACTTTTTGATGGCAGAAAGTGGCACCGTACGTGTTTTTTCGGGTCTAACTCGGGTTCAGCTTCTTGTTGCGGTTAGGGTTATGTTTAGGGTTGTTAGGAAAGAGTGAAGACGCAGAGTCCTGTTGAGTGTGGGGTTGCGTAAAGGCTCCCCCAGGGAGTTCAGGTGTACCCAAAGGCTTCCGCTGAGAGCACTTTTTGATGGCAGAAAGTGGCACCGTACGTGTTTTTTCGGGTCTAACTCGGGTTCAGCTTCTTGTTGCGGTTAGGGTTATGTTTAGGGTTGTTAGGAAAGAGTGAAGACGCAGAGTCCTGTTGAGTGTGGGGTTGCGTAAAGGCTCCCCCAGGGAGTTCAGGTGTACCCAAAGGCTTCCGCTGAGAGCACTTTTTGATGGCAGAAAGTGGCACCGTACGTGTTTTTTCGGGTCTAACTCGGGTTCAGCTTCTTGTTCCGGTTAGGGTTATGTTTAGGGTTGTTAGGAAAGAGTGAAGACGCAGAGTCCTGTTGAGTGTGGGGTTGCGTAAAGGCTCCCCCAGGGAGTTCAGGTGTACCCAAAGGCTTCCGCTGAGAGCACTTTTGGATGGCAGAAAGTGGCACCGTACGTGTTTTTTCGGGTCTAACTAGGGTTCAGCTTCTTGTTGCGGTTAGGGTTATGTTTAGGGTTGATAGGAAAGACTGAGGACGCAGAGTCCTGTTGAGTGTGGGGTTGCGTAAAGGCTCCTCCAGGGAGTTCAGGTGTACCGAAAGGCTTCCGCTGAGAGCACTTTTTGATGGCAGAAAGTGGCACCGTACGTGTTTTTTCGGGTCTAACTCGGGTTCAGCTTCTTGTTGCGGTTAGGGTTATGTTTAGGGTTGTTAGGAAAGAGTGAAGACGCAGAGTCCTGTTGAGTGTGGGGTTGCGTAAAGGCTCCCCCAGGGAGTTCAGGTGTACCCAAAGGCTTCCGCTGAGAGCACTTTTGGATGGCAGAAAGTGGCACCGTACGTGTTTTTTCGGGTCTAACTCGGGTTCAGCTTCTTGTTGCGGTTAGGGTTATGTTTAGGGTTGTTAGGAAAGAGTGAAGACGCAGAGTCCTGTTGAGTGTGGGGTTGCGTAAAGGCTCCCCCAGGGAGTTCAGGTGTACCCAAAGGCTTCCGCTGAGAGCACTTTTTGATGGCAGAAAGTGGCACCGTACGTGTTTTTTCGGGTCTAACTCGGGTTCAGCTTCTTGTTCCGGTTAGGGTTATATTTAGCGTTGTTAGGAAAGAGTGAAGACGCAGAGTCCTGTTGAGTGTGGGGTTGCGTAAAGGCTCCCCCAGGGAGTTCAGGTGTACCCAAAGGCTTCCGCTGAGAGCACTTTTTGACGGCAGAAAGTGGCACCGTACGTGTTTTTTCGGGTCTAACTCGGGTTCAGCTTCTTGTTGCGGTTAGGGTTATGTTTAGGGTTGTTAGGAAAGAGTGAAGACGCAGAGTCCTGTTGAGTGTGGGGTTGCGTAAAGGCTCCCCCAGGGAGTTCAGGTGTACCCAAAGGCTTCCGCTGAGAGCACTTTTGGATGGCAGAAAGTGGCACCGTACGTGTTTTTTCGGGTCTAACTCGGGTTCAGCTTCTTGTTGCGGTTAGGGTTATGTTTAGGGTTGTTAGGAAAGAGTGAAGACGCAGAGTCCTGTTGAGTGTGGGGTTGCGTAAAGGCTCCCCCAGGGAGGTCAGGTGTACCCAAAGGCTTCTGCTGAGAGCACTTTTTGATGGCAGAAAGTGGCACCGTACGTGTTTTTTCGGGTCTAACTCGGGTTCAGCTTCTTGTTGCGGTTAGGGTTATGTTTAGGGTTGTTAGGAAAGAGTGAAGACGCAGAGTCCTGTTGAGTGTGGGGTTGCGTAAAGGCTCCCCCAGGGAGTTCAGGTGTACCCAAAGGCTTCCGCTGAGAGCACTTTTGGATGGCAGAAAGTGGCACCGTACGTGTTTTTTCGGGTCTAACTCGGGTTCAGCTTCTTGTTGCGGTTAGGGTTATGTTTAGGGTTGTTAGGAAAGAGTGAAGACGCAGAGTCCTGTTGAGTGTGGGGTTGCGTAAAGGCTCCCCCAGGGAGTTCAGGTGTACCCAAAGGCTTCCGCTGAGAGCACTTTTTGATGGCAGAAAGTGGCACCGTACGTGTTTTTTCGGGTCTAACTCGGGTTCAGCTTCTTGTTGCGGTTAGGGTTATGTTTAGGGTTGTTAGGAAAGAGTGAAGACGCAGAGTCCTGTTGAGTGTGGGGTTGCGTAAAGGCTCCCCCAGGGAGTTCAGGTGTACCCAAAGGCTTCCGCTGAGAGCACTTTTTGATGGCAGAAAGTGGCACCGTACGTGTTTTTTCGGGTCTAACTCGGGTTCAGCTTCTTGTTGCGGTTAGGGTTATGTTTAGGGTTGTTAGGAAAGAGTGAAGACGCAGAGTCCTGTTGAGTGTGGGGTTGCGTAAAGGCTCCCCCAGGGAGTTCAGGTGTACCCAAAGGCTTCCGCTGAGAGCACTTTTTGATGGCAGAAAGTGGCACCGTACGTGTTTTTTCGGGTCTAACTCGGGTTCAGCTTCTTGTTGCGGTTAGGGTTATGTTTAGGGTTGTTAGGAAAGAGTGAAGACGCAGAGTCCTGTTGAGTGTGGGGTTGCGTAAAGGCTCCCCCAGGGAGTTCAGGTGTACCCAAAGGCTTCCGCTGAGAACACTTTTGGATGGCAGAAAGTGGCACCGTACGTGTTTTTTCAGGTCTAACTCGGGTTCAGCTTCTTGTTGCGGTTAGGGTTATGTTTAGGGTTGTTAGGAAAGAGTGAAGACGCAGAGTCCTGTTGAGTGTGGGGTTGCGTAAAGGCTCCCCCAGGGAGTTCAGGTGTACCCAAAGGCTTCCGCTGAGAGCACTTTTGGATGGCAGAAAGTGGCACCGTACGTGTTTTTTCGGGTCTAACTCGGGTTCAGCTTCTTGTTGCGGTTAGGGTTATGTTTAGGGTTGTTAGGAAAGAGTGAAGACGCAGAGTCCTGTTGAGTGTGGGGTTGCGTAAAGGCTCCCCCAGGGAGTTCAGGTGTACCCAAAGGCTTCCGCTGAGAGCACTTTTTGATGGCAGAAAGTGGCACCGTACGTGTTTTTTCGGGTCTAACTCGGGTTCAGCTTCTTGTTGCGGTTAGGGTTATGTTTAGGGTTGTTAGGAAAGAGTGAAGACGCAGAGTCCTGTTGAGTGTGGGGTTGCGTAAAGGCTCCCCCAGGGAGTTCAGGTGTACCCAAAGGCTTCCGCTGAGAGCACTTTTTGATGGCAGAAAGTGGCACCGTACGTGTTTTTTCGGGTCTAACTCGGGTTCAGCTTCTTGTTGCGGTTAGGGTTATGTTTAGGGTTGTTAGGAAAGAGTGAAGACGCAGAGTCCTGTTGAGTGTGGGGTTGCGTAAAGGCTCCCCCAGGGAGTTCAGGTGTACCCAAAGGCTTCCGCTGAGAGCACTTTTTGATGGCAGAAAGTGGCACCGTACGTGTTTTTTCGGGTCTAACTCGGGTTCAGCTTCTTGTTGCGGTTAGGGTTATGTTTAGGGTTGTTAGGAAAGAGTGAAGACGCAGAGTCCTGTTGAGTGTGGGGTTGCGTAAAGGCTCCCCCAGGGAGTTCAGGTGTACCCAAAGGCTTCCGCTGAGAGCACTTTTGGATGGCAGAAAGTGGCACCGTACGTGTTTTTTCGGGTCTAACTCGGGTTGAGCTTCTTGTTCCGGTTAGGGTTATGTTTAGGGTTGTTAGGAAAGAGTGAAGACGCAGAGTCCTGTTGAGTGTGGGGTTGCGTAAAGGCTCCCCCAGGGAGTTCAGGTGTACCCAAAGGCTTCCGCTGAGAGCACTTTTTGATGGCAGAAAGTGGCACCGTACGTGTTTTTTCGGGTCTAACTCGGGTTCAGCTTCTTGTTGCGGTTAGGGTTATGTTTAGGGTTGTTAGGAAAGAGTGAAGACGCAGAGTCCTGTTGAGTGTGGGGTTGCGTAAAGGCTCCCCCAGGGAGTTCAGGTGTACCCAAAGGCTTCCGCTGAGAGCACTTTTTGATGGCAGAAAGTGGCACCGTACGTGTTTTTTCGGGTCTAACTCGGGTTGAGCTTCTTGTTGCGGTTAGGGTTATGTTTAGGGTTGTTAGGAAAGAGTGAAGACGCAGAGTCCTGTTGAGTGTGGGGTTGCGTAAAGGCTCCCCCAGGGAGTTCAGGTGTACCCAAAGGCTTCCGCTGAGAGCACTTTTTGATGGCAGAAAGTGGCACCGTACGTGTTTTTCGGGTCTAACTCGGGTTGAGCTTCTTGTTCCGGTTAGGGTTATGTTTAGGGTTGTTAGGAAAGAGTGAAGACGCAGAGTCCTGTTGAGTGTGGGGTTGCGTAAAGGCTCCCCCAGGGAGTTCAGGTGTACCCAAAGGCTTCCGCTGAGAGCACTTTTTGATGGCAGAAAGTGGCACCGTACGTGTTTTTTCGGGTCTAACTCGGGTTCAGCTTCTTGTTCCGGTTAGGGTTATGTTTAGGGTTGTTAGGAAAGAGTGAAGACGCAGAGTCCTGTTGAGTGTGGGGTTGCGTAAAGGCTCCCCCAGGGAGTTCAGGTGTACCCAAAGGCTTCCGCTGAGAGCACTTTTTGATGGCAGAAAGTGGCACCGTACGTGTTTTTTCGGGTCTAACTCGGGTTCAGCTTCTTGTTGCGGTTAGGGTTATGTTTAGGGTTGTTAGGAAAGAGTGAAGACGCAGAGTCCTGTTGAGTGTGGGGTTGCGTAAAGGCTCCCCCAGGGAGTTCAGGTGTACCCAAAGGCTTCCGCTGAGAGCACTTTTGGATGGCAGAAAGTGGCACCGTACGTGTTTTTTCGGGTCTAACTCGGGTTCAGCTTCTTGTTGCGGTTAGGGTTATGTTTAGGGTTGTTAGGAAAGAGTGAAGACGCAGAGTCCTGTTGAGTGTGGGGTTGCGTAAAGGCTCCCCCAGGGAGTTCAGGTGTACCCAAAGGCTTCCGCTGAGAGCACTTTTTGATGGCAGAAAGTGGCACCGTACGTGTTTTTTCGGGTCTAACTCTGGTTCAGCTTCTTGTTGCGGTTAGGGTTATGTTTAGGGTTGTTAGGAAAGAGTGAAGACGCAGAGTCCTGTTGAGTGTGGGGTTGCGTAAAGGCTCCCCCAGGGAGTTCAGGTGTACCCAAAGGCTTCCGCTGAGAGCACTTTTGGATGGCAGAAAGTGGCACCGTAGGTGTTTTTTCGGGTCTAACTCGGGTTCAGCTTCTTGTTGCGGTTAGGGTTATGTTTAGGGTTGTTAGGAAAGAGTGAAGACGCAGAGTCCTGTTGAGTGTGGGGTTGCGTAAAGGCTCCCCCAGGGAGTTCAGGTGTACCCAAAGGCTTCCGCTGAGAGCACTTTTGGATGGCAGAAAGTGGCACCGTAGGTGTTTTTTCGGGTCTAACTCGGGTTCAGCTTCTTGTTGCGGTTAGGGTTATGTTTAGGGTTGTTAGGAAAGAGTGAAGACGCAGAGTCCTGTTGAGTGTGGGGTTGCGTAAAGGCTCCCCCAGGGAGTTCAGGTGTACCCAAAGGCTTCCGCTGAGAGCACTTTTGGATGGCAGAAAGTGGCACCGTACGTGTTTTTTCGGGTCTAACTCGGGTTCAGCTTCTTGTTCCGGTTAGGGTTATATTTAGGGTTGTTAGGAAAGAGTGAAGATGCAGAGTCCTGTTGAGTGTGGGGTTGCGTAAAGGCTCCCCCAGGGAGTTCAGGTGTACCCAAAGGCTTCCGCTGAGAGCACTTTTTGACGGCAGAAAGTGGCACCGTACGTGTTTTTTCGGGTCTAACTCGGGTTCAGCTTCTTGTTGCGGTTAGGGTTATGTTTAGGGTTGTTAGGAAAGAGTGAAGACGCAGAGTCCTGTTGAGTGTGGGGTTGCGTAAAGGCTCCTCCAGGGAGTTCAGGTGTACCGAAAGGCTTCCGCTGAGAGCACTTTTTGATGGCAGAAAGTGGCACCGTACGTGTTTTTTCGGGTCTAACTCGGGTTGAGCTTCTTGTTGCGGTTAGGGTTATGTTTAGGGTTGTTAGGAAAGAGTGAAGGCGCAGAGTCCTGTTGAGTGTGGGGTTGCGTAAAGGCTCCCCCAGGGAATTCAGGTGTACCCAAAGGCTTCCGCTGAGAGCACTTTTGGATGGCAGAAAGTGGCACCGTACGTGTTTTTTCGGGTCTAACTCGGGTTCAGCTTCTTGTTGCGGTTAGGGTTATGTTTAGGGTTGTTAGGAAAGAGTGAAGACGCAGAGTCCTGTTGAGTGTGGGGTTGCGTAAAGGCTCCCCCAGGGAGTTCAGGTGTACCCAAAGGCTTCCACTGAGAGCACTTTTTGATGGCAGAAAGTGGCACCGTACGTGTTTTTTCGGGTCTAACTCGGGTTCAGCTTCTTGTTGCGGTTAGGGTTATGTTTAGGGTTGTTAGGAAAGAGTGAAGACGCAGAGTCCTGTTGAGTGTGGGGTTGCGTAAAGGCTCCCCCAGGGAGTTCAGGTGTACCCAAAGGCTTCCGCTGAGAGCACTTTTTGATGGCAGAAAGTGGCACCGTACGTGTTTTTTCGGGTCTAACTCGGGTTCAGCTTCTTGTTGCGGTTAGGGTTATGTTTAGGGTTGTTAGGAAAGAGTGAAGACGCAGAGTCCTGTTGAGTGTGGGGTTGCGTAAAGGCTCCCCCAGGGAGTTCAGGTGTACCCAAAGGCTTCCGCTGAGAGCACTTTTGGATGGCAGAAAGTGGCACCGTACGTGTTTTTTCGGGTCTAACTCGGGTTCAGCTTCTTGTTGCGGTTAGGGTTATGTTTAGGGTTGTTAGGAAAGAGTGAAGACGCAGAGTCCTGTTGAGTGTGGGGTTGCGTAAAGGCTCCTCCAGGGAGTTCAGGTGTACCGAAAGGCTTCCGCTGAGAGCACTTTTTGATGGCAGAAAGTGGCACCGTACGTGTTTTTTCGGGTCTAACTCGGGTTCAGCTTCTTGTTGCGGTTAGGGTTATGTTTAGGGTTGTTAGGAAAGAGTGAAGACGCAGAGTCCTGTTGAGTGTGGGGTTGCGTAAAGGCTCCCCCAGGGAGTTCAGGTGTACCCAAAGGCTTCCGCTGAGAGCACTTTTGGATGGCAGAAAGTGGCACCGTACGTGTTTTTTCGGGTCTAACTCGGGTTCAGCTTCTTGTTGCGGTTAGGGTTATGTTTAGAATTGTTAGGAAAGAGTGAAGACGCAGAGTCCTGTTGAGTGTGGGGTTGCGTAAAGGCTCCCCCAGGGAGTTCAGGTGTACCCAAAGGCTTCCGCTGAGAGCACTTTTGGATGGCAGAAAGTGGCACCGTACGTGTTTTTTCGGGTCTAACTCGGGTTCAGCTTCTTGTTGCGGTTAGGGTTATGTTTAGGGTTGATAGGAAAGACTGAGGACGCAGAGTCCTGTTGAGTGTGGGGTTGCGTAAAGGCTCCTCCAGGGAGTTCAGGTGTACCGAAAGGCTTCCGCTGAGAGCACTTTTTGATGGCAGAAAGTGGCACCGTACGTGTTTTTTCGGGTCTAACTCGGGTTCAGCTTCTTGTTGCGGTTAGGGTTATGTTTAGGGTTGTTAGGAAAGAGTGAAGACGCAGAGTCCTGTTGAGTGTGGGGTTGCGTAAAGGCTCCCCCAGGGAGTTCAGGTGTACCCAAAGGCTTCCGCTGAGAGCACTTTTGGATGGCAGAAAGTGGCACCGTACGTGTTTTTTCGGGTCTAACTCGGGTTCAGCTTCTTGTTCCGGTTAGGGTTATGTTTAGGGTTGTTAGGAAAGAGTGAAGACGCAGAGTCCTGTTGAGTGTGGGGTTGCGTAAAGGCTCCCCCAGGGAGTTCAGGTGTACCCAAAGGCTTCCGCTGAGAGCACTTTTTGATGGCAGAAAGTGGCACCGTACGTGTTTTTTCGGGTCTAACTCGGGTTCAGCTTCTTGTTCCGGTTAGGGTTATATTTAGCGTTGTTAGGAAAGAGTGAAGACGCAGAGTCCTGCTGAGTGTGGGGTTGCGTAAAGGCTCCCCCAGGGAGTTCAGGTGTACCCAAAGGCTTCCGCTGAGAGCACTTTTTGATGGCAGAAAGTGGCACCGTACGTGTTTTTTCGGGTCTAACTCGGGTTCAGCTTCTTGTTGCGGTTAGGGTTATGTTTAGGGTTGTTAGGAAAGAGTGAAGACGCAGAGTCCTGTTGAGTGTGGGGTTGCGTAAAGGCTCCTCCAGGGAGTTCAGGTGTACCGAAAGGCTTCCGCTGAGAGCACTTTTTGATGGCAGAAAGTGGCACCGTACGTGTTTTTTCGGGTCTAACTCGGGTTGAGCTTCTTGTTCCGGTTAGGGTTATGTTTAGGGTTGTTAGGAAAGAGTGAAGGCGCAGAGTCCTGTTGAGTGTGGGGTTGCGTAAAGGCTCCCCCAGGGAATTCAGGTGTACCCAAAGGCTTCCGCTGAGAGCACTTTTGGATGGCAGAAAGTGGCACCGTACGTGTTTTTTCGGGTCTAACTCGGGTTCAGCTTCTTGTTGCGGTTAGGGTTATGTTTAGGGTTGTTAGGAAAGAGTGAAGACGCAGAGTCCTGTTGAGTGTGGGGTTGCGTAAAGGCTCCCCCAGGGAGTTCAGGTGTACCCAAAGGCTTCCGCTGAGAGCACTTTTTGATGGCAGAAAGTGGCACCGTACGTGTTTTTTCGGGTCTAACTCGGGTTCAGCTTCTTGTTGCGGTTAGGGTTATGTTTAGGGTTGTTAGGAAAGAGTGAAGACGCAGAGTCCTGTTGAGTGTGGGGTTGCGTAAAGGCTCCCCCAGGGAGGTCAGGTGTACCCAAAGGCTTCCGCTGAGAGCACTTTTTGATGGCAGAAAGTGGCACCGTACGTGTTTTTTCGGGTCTAACTCGGGTTCAGCTTCTTGTTGCGGTTAGGGTTATGTTTAGGGTTGTTAGGAAAGAGTGAAGACGCAGAGTCCTGTTGAGTGTGGGGTTGCGTAAAGGCTCCCCCAGGGAGTTCAGGTGTACCCAAAGGCTTCCGCTGAGAGCACTTTTTGATGGCAGAAAGTGGCACCGTACGTGTTTTTTCGGGTCTAACTCGGGTTCAGCTTCTTGTTGCGGTTAGGGTTATGTTTAGGGTTGTTAGGAAAGAGTGAAGACGCAGAGTCCTGTTGAGTGTGGGGTTGCGTAAAGGCTCCCCCAGGGAGTTCAGGTGTACCCAAAGGCTTCCGCTGAGAGCACTTTTTGATGGCAGAAAGTGGCACCGTACGTGTTTTTTCGGGTCTAACTCGGGTTGAGCTTCTTGTTGCGGTTAGGGTTATGTTTAGGGTTGTTAGGAAAGAGTGAAGACGCAGAGTCCTGTTGAGTGTGGGGTTGCGTAAAGGCTCCCCCAGGGAGTTCAGGTGTACCCAAAGGCTTCCGCTGAGAGCACTTTTTGATGGCAGAAAGTGGCACCGTACGTGTTTTTTCGGGTCTAACTCGGGTTCAGCTTCTTTTTGCGGTTAGGGTTATGTTTAGGGTTGTTAGGAAAGAGTGAAGACGCAGAGTCCTGTTGAGTGTGGGGTTGCGTAAAGGCTCCCCCAGGGAGTTCAGGTGTACCCAAAGGCTTCCGCTGAGAGCACTTTTTGATGGCAGAAAGTGGCACCGTACGTGTTTTTTCGGGTCTAACTCGGGTTCAGCTTCTTTTTGCGGTTAGGGTTATGTTTAGGGTTGTTAGGAAAGAGTGAAGACGCAGAGTCCTGTTGAGTGTGGGGTTGCATAAAGGCTCCCCCAGGGAGGTCAGGTGTACCCAAAGGCTTCCGCTGAGAGCACTTTTGGATGGCAGAAAGTGGCACCGTACGTGTTTTTTCGGGTCTAACTCGGGTTCAGCTTCTTGTTGCGGTTAGGGTTATGTTTAGGGTTGTTAGGAAAGAGTGAAGACGCAGAGTCCTGTTGAGTGTGGGGTTGCGTAAAGGCTCCCCCAGGGAGTTCAGGTGTACCCAAAGGCTTCCGCTGAGAACACTTTTGGATGGCAGAAAGTGGCACCGTACGTGTTTTTTCGGGTCTAACTCGGGTTCAGCTTCTTGTTGCGGTTAGGGTTATGTTTAGGGTTGTTAGGAAAGAGTGAAGACGCAGAGTCCTGTTGAGTGTGGGGTTGCGTAAAGGCTCCCCCAGGGAGTTCAGGTGTACCCAAAGGCTTCCGCTGAGAGCACTTTTTGATGGCAGAAAGTGGCACCGTACGTGTTTTTTCGGGTCTAACTCGGGTTCAGCTTCTTGTTGCGGTTAGGGTTATGTTTAGGGTTGTTAGGAAAGAGTGAAGACGCAGAGTCCTGTTGAGTGTGGGGTTGCGTAAAGGCTCCCCCAGGGAGTTCAGGTGTACCCAAAGGCTTCCGCTGAGAGCACTTTTTGATGGCAGAAAGTGGCACCGTACGTGTTTTTTCGGGTCTAACTCGGGTTCAGCTTCTTGTTGCGGTTAGGGTTATGTTTAGGGTTGTTAGGAAAGAGTGAAGACGCAGAGTCCTGTTGAGTGTGGGGTTGCGTAAAGGCTCCCCCAGGGAGTTCAGGTGTACCCAAAGGCTTCCGCTGAGAGCACTTTTGGATGGCAGAAAGTGGCACCGTACGTGTTTTTTCGGGTCTAACTCGGGTTCAGCTTCTTGTTGCGGTTAGGGTTATGTTTAGGGTTGTTAGGAAAGAGTGAAGACGCAGAGTCCTGTTGAGTGTGGGGTTGCGTAAAGGCTCCCCCAGGGAGTTCAGGTGTACCCAAAGGCTTCCGCTGAGAGCACTTTTTGATGGCAGAAAGTGGCACCGTACGTGTTTTTTCGGGTCTAACTCGGGTTCAGCTTCTTGTTGCGGTTAGGGTTATGTTTAGGGTTGTTAGGAAAGAGTGAAGACGCAGAGTCCTGTTGAGTGTGGGGTTGCGTAAAGGCTCCCCCAGGGAGGTCAGGTGTACCCAAAGGCTTCCGCTGAGAGCACTTTTTGATGGCAGAAAGTGGCACCGTACGTGTTTTTTCGGGTCTAACTCGGGTTCAGCTTCTTGTTGCGGTTAGGGTTATGTTTAGGGTTGTTAGGAAAGAGTGAAGACGCAGAGTCCTGTTGAGTGTGGGGTTGCGTAAAGGCTCCCCCAGGGAGTTCAGGTGTACCCAAAGGCTTCCGCTGAGAGCACTTTTTGATGGCAGAAAGTGGCACCGTACGTGTTTTTTCGGGTCTAACTCGGGTTCAGCTTCTTGTTGTGGTTAGGGTTATGTTTAGGGTTGTTAGGAAAGAGTGAAGACGCAGAGTCCTGTTGAGTGTGGGGTTGCGTAAAGGCTCCCCCAGGGAGTTCAGGTGTACCCAAAGGCTTCCGCTGAGAGCACTTTTTGATGGCAGAAAGTGGCACCGTACGTGTTTTTTCGGGTCTAACTCGGGTTGAGCTTCTTGTTCCGGTTAGGGTTATGTTTAGGGTTGTTAGGAAAGAGTGAAGACGCAGAGTCCTGTTGAGTGTGGGGTTGCGTAAAGGCTCCCCCAGGGAGTTCAGGTGTACCCAAAGGCTTCCGCTGAGAGCACTTTTTGATGGCAGAAAGTGGCACCGTACGTGTTTTTTCGGGTCTAACTCGGGTTCAGCTTCTTGTTGCGGTTAGGGTTATGTTTAGGGTTGTTAGGAAAGAGTGAAGACGCAGAGTCCTGTTGAGTGTGGGGTTGCGTAAAGGCTCCCCCAGGGAGTTCAGGTGTACCCAAAGGCTTCCGCTGAGACCACTTTTTGATGGCAGAAAGTGGCACCGTACGTGTTTTTTCGGGTCTAACTCGGGTTCAGCTTCTTGTTGCGGTTAGGGTTATGTTTAGGGTTGTTAGGAAAGAGTGAAGACGCAGAGTCCTGTTGAGTGTGGGGTTGCATAAAGGCTCCCCCAGGGAGTTCAGGTGTACCCAAAGGCTTCCGCTGAGAGCACTTTTGGATGGCAGAAAGTGGCACCGTACGTGTTTTTTCGGGTCTAACTCGGGTTCAGCTTCTTGTTGCGGTTAGGGTTATGTTTAGGGTTGTTAGGAAAGAGTGAAGACGCAGAGTCCTGTTGAGTGTGGGGTTGCGTAAAGGCTCCCCCAGGGAGTTCAGGTGTACCCAAAGGCTTCCGCTGAGAGCACTTTTGGATGGCAGAAAGTGGCACCGTACGTGTTTTTTCGGGTCTAACTCGGGTTCAGCTTCTTGTTGCGGTTAGGGTTATGTTTAGGGTTGTTAGGAAAGAGTGAAGACGCAGAGTCCTGTTGAGTGTGGGGTTGCGTAAAGGCTCCCCCAGGGAGTTCAGGTGTACCCAAAGGCTTCCGCTGAGAGCACTTTTTGATGGCAGAAAGTGGCACCGTACGTGTTTTTTCGGGTCTAACTCGGGTTCAGCTTCTTGTTGCGGTTAGGGTTATGTTTAGGGTTGTTAGGAAAGAGTGAAGACGCAGAGTCCTGTTGAGTGTGGGGTTGCGTAAAGGCTCCCCCAGGGAGTTCAGGTGTACCCAAAGGCTTCCGCTGAGAGCACTTTTTGATGGCAGAAAGTGGCACCGTACGTGTTTTTTCGGGTCTAACTCGGGTTCAGCTTCTTGTTGCGGTTAGGGTTATGTTTAGGGTTGTTAGGAAAGAGTGAAGACGCAGAGTCCTGTTGAGTGTGGGGTTGCGTAAAGGCTCCCCCAGGGAGTTCAGGTGTACCCAAAGGCTTCCGCTGAGAGCACTTTTGGATGGCAGAAAGTGGCACCGTACGTGTTTTTTCGGGTCTAACTCGGGTTCAGCTTCTTGTTGCGGTTAGGGTTATGTTTAGGGTTGTTAGGAAAGAGTGAAGACGCAGAGTCCTGTTGAGTGTGGGGTTGCGTAAAGGCTCCCCCAGGGAGTTCAGGTGTACCCAAAGGCTTCCGCTGAGAGCACTTTTTGATGGCAGAAAGTGACACCGTACGTGTTTTTTCGGGTCTAACTCGGGTTCAGCTTCTTGTTGCGGTTAGGGTTATGTTTAGGGTTGTTAGGAAAGAGTGAAGACGCAGAGTCCTGTTTAGTGTGGGGTTGCGTAAAGGCTCCCCCAGGGAGTTCAGGTGTACCCAAAGGCTTCCGCTGAGAGCACTTTTGGATGGCAGAAAGTGGCACCGTACGTGTTTTTTCGGGTCTAACTCGGGTTCAGCTTCTTGTTGCGGTTAGGGTTATGTTTAGGGTTGTTAGGAAAGAGTGAAGACGCAGAGTCCTGTTGAGTGTGGGGTTGCGTAAAGGCTCCCCCAGGGAGTTCAGGTGTACCCAAAGGCTTCCGCTGAGAGCACTTTTTGATGGCAGAAAGTGGCACCGTACGTGTTTTTTCGGGTCTAACTCGGGTTCAGCTTCTTGTTCCGGTTAGGGTTATATTTAGGGTTGTTAGGAAAGAGTGAAGACGCAGAGTCCTGTTGAGTGTGGGGTTGCGTAAAGGCTCCCCCAGGGAGTTCAGGTGTACCCAAAGGCTTCCGCTGAGAGCACTTTTTGACGGCAGAAAGTGGCACCGTACGTGTTTTTTCGGGTCTAACTCGGGTTCAGCTTCTTGTTGCGGTTAGGGTTATGTTTAGGGTTGTTAGGAAAGAGTGAAGACGCAGAGTCCTGTTGAGTGTGGGGTTGCGTAAAGGCTCCTCCAGGGAGTTCAGGTGTACCGAAAGGCTTCCGCTGAGAGCACTTTTTGATGGCAGAAAGTGGCACCGTACGTGTTTTTTCGGGTCTAACTCGGGTTCAGCTTCTTGTTCCGGTTAGGGTTATGTTTAGGGTTGTTAGGAAAGAGTGAAGGCGCAGAGTCCTGTTGAGTGTGGGGTTGCGTAAAGGCTCCCCCAGGGAATTCAGGTGTACCCAAAGGCTTCCGCTGAGAGCACTTTTGGATGGCAGAAAGTGGCACCGTACGTGTTTTTTCGGGTCTAACTCGGGTTCAGCTTCTTGTTGCGGTTAGGGTTATGTTTAGGGTTGTTAGGAAAGAGTGAAGACGCAGAGTCCTGTTGAGTGTGGGGTTGCGTAAAGGCTCCCCCAGGGAGTTCAGGTGTACCCAAAGGCTTCCGCTGAGAGCACTTTTTGATGGCAGAAAGTGGCACCGTACGTGTTTTTTCGGGTCTAACTCGGGTTCAGCTTCTTGTTGCGGTTAGGGTTATGTTTAGGGTTGTTAGGAAAGAGTGAAGACGCAGAGTCCTGTTGAGTGTGGGGTTGCGTAAAGGCTCCCCCAGGGAGTTCAGGTGTACCCAAAGGCTTCCGCTGAGAGCACTTTTTGATGGCAGAAAGTGGCACCGTACGTGTTTTTTCGGGTCTAACTCGGGTTCAGCTTCTTGTTGCGGTTAGGGTTATGTTTAGGGTTGTTAGGAAAGAGTGAAGACGCAGAGTCCTGTTGAGTGTGGGGTTGCGTAAAGGCTCCCCCAGGGAGTTCAGGTGTACCCAAAGGCTTCCGCTGAGAGCACTTTTTGATGGCAGAAAGTGGCACCGTACGTGTTTTTTCAAGTCTAACTCGGGTTCAGCTTCTTGTTGCGGTTAGGGTTATGTTTAGGGTTGTTAGGAAAGAGTGAAGACGCAGAGTCCTGTTGAGTGTGGGGTTGCGTAAAGGCTCCCCCAGGGAGTTCAGGTGTACCCAAAGGCTTCCGCTGAGACCACTTTTTGATGGCAGAAAGTGGCACCGTACGTGTTTTTTCGGGTCTAACTCGGGTTCAGCTTCTTTTTGCGGTTAGGGTTATGTTTAGGGTTGTTAGGAAAGAGTGAAGACGCAGAGTCCTGTTGAGTGTGGGGTTGCATAAAGGCTCCCCCAGGGAGTTCAGGTGTACCCAAAGGCTTCCGCTGAGAGCACTTTTGGATGGCAGAAAGTGGCACCGTACGTGTTTTTTCGGGTCTAACTCGGGTTCAGCTTCTTGTTGCGGTTAGGGTTATGTTTAGGGTTGTTAGGAAAGAGTGAAGACGCAGAGTCCTGTTGAGTGTGGGGTTGCGTAAAGGCTCCCCCAGGGAGTTCAGGTGTACCCAAAGGCTTCCGCTGAGAACACTTTTGGATGGCAGAAAGTGGCACCGTACGTGTTTTTTCGGGTCTAACTCGGGTTCAGCTTCTTGTTGCGGTTAGGGTTATGTTTAGGGTTGTTAGGAAAGAGTGAAGACGCAGAGTCCTGTTGAGTGTGGGGTTGCGTAAAGGCTCCCCCAGGGAGTTCAGGTGTACCCAAAGGCTTCCGCTGAGAGCACTTTTTGATGGCAGAAAGTGGCACCGTACGTGTTTTTTCGGGTCTAACTCGGGTTCAGCTTCTTGTTGCGGTTAGGGTTATGTTTAGGGTTGTTAGGAAAGAGTGAAGACGCAGAGTCCTGTTGAGTGTGGGGTTGCGTAAAGGCTCCCCCAGGGAGTTCAGGTGTACCCAAAGGCTTCCGCTGAGAGCACTTTTTGATGGCAGAAAGTGGCACCGTACGTGTTTTTTCGGGTCTAACTCGGGTTCAGCTTCTTGTTGCGGTTAGGGTTATGTTTAGGGTTGTTAGGAAAGAGTGAAGACGCAGAGTCCTGTTGAGTGTGGGGTTGCGTAAAGGCTCCCCCAGGGAGTTCAGGTGTACCCAAAGGCTTCCGCTGAGAGCACTTTTGGATGGCAGAAAGTGGCACCGTACGTGTTTTTTCGGGTCTAACTCGGGTTCAGCTTCTTGTTGCGGTTAGGGTTATGTTTAGGGTTGTTAGGAAAGAGTGAAGACGCAGAGTCCTGTTGAGTGTGGGGTTGCGTAAAGGCTCCCCCAGGGAGTTCAGGTGTACCGAAAGGCTTCCGCTGAGAGCACTTTTTGATGGCAGAAAGTGGCACCGTACGTGTTTTTTCGGGTCTAACTCGGGTTCAGCTTCTTGTTGCGGTTAGGGTTATGTTTAGGGTTGTTAGGAAAGAGTGAAGACGCAGAGTCCTGTTGAGTGTGGGGTTGCGTAAAGGCTCCCCCAGGGAGTTCAGGTGTACCCAAAGGCTTCCGCTGAGAGCACTTTTTGATGGCAGAAAGTGGCACCGTACGTGTTTTTTCGGGTCTAACTCGGGTTCAGCTTCTTGTTCCGGTTAGGGTTATGTTTAGGGTTGTTAGGAAAGAGTGAAGGCGCAGAGTCCTGTTGAGTGTGGGGTTGCGTAAAGGCTCCCCCATGGAATTCAGGTGTACCCAAAGGCTTCCGCTGAGAGCACTTTTTGATGGCAGAAAGTGGCACCGTACGTGTTTTTTCGGGTCTAACTCGGGTTCAGCTTCTTGTTGCGGTTAGGGTTATGTTTAGGGTTGTTAGGAAAGAGTGAAGACGCAGAGTCCTGTTGAGTGTGGGGTTGCGTAAAGGCTCCCCCAGGGAGTTCAGGTGTACCCAAAGGCTTCCGCTGAGAGCACTTTTTGATGGCAGAAAGTGGCACCGTACGTGTTTTTTCGGGTCTAACTCGGGTTCAGCTTCTTGTTGCGGTTAGGGTTATGTTTAGGGTTGTTAGGAAAGAGTGAAGACGCAGAGTCCTGTTGAGTGTGGGGTTGCGTAAAGGCTCCCCCAGGGAGGTCAGGTGTACCCAAAGGCTTCTGCTGAGAGCACTTTTTGATGGCAGAAAGTGGCACCGTACGTGTTTTTTCGGGTCTAACTCGGGTTCAGCTTCTTGTTGCGGTTAGGGTTATGTTTAGGGTTGTTAGGAAAGAGTGAAGACGCAGAGTCCTGTTGAGTGTGGGGTTGCGTAAAGGCTCCCCCAGGGAGTTCAGGTGTACCCAAAGGCTTCCGCTGAGAGCACTTTTTGATGGCAGAAAGTGGCACCGTACGTGTTTTTTCGGGTCTAACTCGGGTTCAGCTTCTTGTTGCGGTTAGGGTTATGTTTAGGGTTGTTAGGAAAGAGTGAAGACGCAGAGTCCTGTTTAGTGTGGGGTTGCGTAAAGGCTCCCCCAGGGAGTTCAGGTGTACCCAAAGGCTTCCGCTGAGAGCACTTTTGGATGGCAGAAAGTGGCACCGTACGTGTTTTTTCGGGTCTAACTCGGGTTCAGCTTCTTGTTGCGGTTAGGGTTATGTTTAGGGTTGTTAGGAAAGAGTGAAGACGCAGAGTCCTGTTGAGTGTGGGGTTGCGTAAAGGCTCCCCCAGGGAGTTCAGGTGTACCCAAAGGCTTCCGCTGAGAGCACTTTTTGATGGCAGAAAGTGGCACCGTACGTGTTTTTTCGGGTCTAACTCGGGTTCAGCTTCTTGTTCCGGTTAGGGTTATATTTAGGGTTGTTAGGAAAGAGTGAAGACGCAGAGTCCTGTTGAGTGTGGGGTTGCGTAAAGGCTCCCCCAGGGAGTTCAGGTGTACCCAAAGGCTTCCGCTGAGAGCACTTTTTGACGGCAGAAAGTGGCACCGTACGTGTTTTTTCGGGTCTAACTCGGGTTCAGCTTCTTGTTGCGGTTAGGGTTATGTTTAGGGTTGTTAGGAAAGAGTGAAGACGCAGAGTCCTGTTGAGTGTGGGGTTGCGTAAAGGCTCCTCCAGGGAGTTCAGGTGTACCGAAAGGCTTCCGCTGAGAGCACTTTTTGATGGCAGAAAGTGGCACCGTACGTGTTTTTTCGGGTCTAACTCGGGTTCAGCTTCTTGTTCCGGTTAGGGTTATGTTTAGGGTTGTTAGGAAAGAGTGAAGGCGCAGAGTCCTGTTGAGTGTGGGGTTGCGTAAAGGCTCCCCCAGGGAATTCAGGTGTACCCAAAGGCTTCCGCTGAGAGCACTTTTGGATGGCAGAAAGTGGCACCGTACGTGTTTTTTCGGGTCTAACTCGGGTTCAGCTTCTTGTTGCGGTTAGGGTTATGTTTAGGGTTGTTAGGAAAGAGTGAAGACGCAGAGTCCTGTTGAGTGTGGGGTTGCGTAAAGGCTCCCCCAGGGAGTTCAGGTGTACCCAAAGGCTTCCGCTGAGAGCACTTTTTGATGGCAGAAAGTGGCACCGTACGTGTTTTTTCGGGTCTAACTCGGGTTCAGCTTCTTGTTGCGGTTAGGGTTATGTTTAGGGTTGTTAGGAAAGAGTGAAGACGCAGAGTCCTGTTGAGTGTGGGGTTGCGTAAAGGCTCCCCCAGGGAGTTCAGGTGTACCCAAAGGCTTCCGCTGAGAGCACTTTTTGATGGCAGAAAGTGGCACCGTACGTGTTTTTTCGGGTCTAACTCGGGTTCAGCTTCTTGTTGCGGTTAGGGTTATGTTTAGGGTTGTTAGGAAAGAGTGAAGACGCAGAGTCCTGTTGAGTGTGGGGTTGCGTAAAGGCTCCCCCAGGGAGTTCAGGTGTACCCAAAGGCTTCCGCTGAGAGCACTTTTTGATGGCAGAAAGTGGCACCGTACGTGTTTTTTCAAGTCTAACTCGGGTTCAGCTTCTTGTTGCGGTTAGGGTTATGTTTAGGGTTGTTAGGAAAGAGTGAAGACGCAGAGTCCTGTTGAGTGTGGGGTTGCGTAAAGGCTCCCCCAGGGAGTTCAGGTGTACCCAAAGGCTTCCGCTGAGACCACTTTTTGATGGCAGAAAGTGGCACCGTACGTGTTTTTTCGGGTCTAACTCGGGTTCAGCTTCTTTTTGCGGTTAGGGTTATGTTTAGGGTTGTTAGGAAAGAGTGAAGACGCAGAGTCCTGTTGAGTGTGGGGTTGCATAAAGGCTCCCCCAGGGAGTTCAGGTGTACCCAAAGGCTTCCGCTGAGAGCACTTTTGGATGGCAGAAAGTGGCACCGTACGTGTTTTTTCGGGTCTAACTCGGGTTCAGCTTCTTGTTGCGGTTAGGGTTATGTTTAGGGTTGTTAGGAAAGAGTGAAGACGCAGAGTCCTGTTGAGTGTGGGGTTGCGTAAAGGCTCCCCCAGGGAGTTCAGGTGTACCCAAAGGCTTCCGCTGAGAACACTTTTGGATGGCAGAAAGTGGCACCGTACGTGTTTTTTCGGGTCTAACTCGGGTTCAGCTTCTTGTTGCGGTTAGGGTTATGTTTAGGGTTGTTAGGAAAGAGTGAAGACGCAGAGTCCTGTTGAGTGTGGGGTTGCGTAAAGGCTCCCCCAGGGAGTTCAGGTGTACCCAAAGGCTTCCGCTGAGAGCACTTTTTGATGGCAGAAAGTGGCACCGTACGTGTTTTTTCGGGTCTAACTCGGGTTCAGCTTCTTGTTGCGGTTAGGGTTATGTTTAGGGTTGTTAGGAAAGAGTGAAGACGCAGAGTCCTGTTGAGTGTGGGGTTGCGTAAAGGCTCCCCCAGGGAGTTCAGGTGTACCCAAAGGCTTCCGCTGAGAGCACTTTTTGATGGCAGAAAGTGGCACCGTACGTGTTTTTTCGGGTCTAACTCGGGTTCAGCTTCTTGTTGCGGTTAGGGTTATGTTTAGGGTTGTTAGGAAAGAGTGAAGACGCAGAGTCCTGTTGAGTGTGGGGTTGCGTAAAGGCTCCCCCAGGGAGTTCAGGTGTACCCAAAGGCTTCCGCTGAGAGCACTTTTGGATGGCAGAAAGTGGCACCGTACGTGTTTTTTCGGGTCTAACTCGGGTTCAGCTTCTTGTTGCGGTTAGGGTTATGTTTAGGGTTGTTAGGAAAGAGTGAAGACGCAGAGTCCTGTTGAGTGTGGGGTTGCGTAAAGGCTCCCCCAGGGAGTTCAGGTGTACCGAAAGGCTTCCGCTGAGAGCACTTTTTGATGGCAGAAAGTGGCACCGTACGTGTTTTTTCGGGTCTAACTCGGGTTCAGCTTCTTGTTGCGGTTAGGGTTATGTTTAGGGTTGTTAGGAAAGAGTGAAGACGCAGAGTCCTGTTGAGTGTGGGGTTGCGTAAAGGCTCCCCCAGGGAGTTCAGGTGTACCCAAAGGCTTCCGCTGAGAGCACTTTTTGATGGCAGAAAGTGGCACCGTACGTGTTTTTTCGGGTCTAACTCGGGTTCAGCTTCTTGTTCCGGTTAGGGTTATGTTTAGGGTTGTTAGGAAAGAGTGAAGGCGCAGAGTCCTGTTGAGTGTGGGGTTGCGTAAAGGCTCCCCCATGGAATTCAGGTGTACCCAAAGGCTTCCGCTGAGAGCACTTTTGGATGGCAGAAAGTGGCACCGTACGTGTTTTTTCGGGTCTAACTCGGGTTCAGCTTCTTGTTGCGGTTAGGGTTATGTTTAGGGTTGTTAGGAAAGAGTGAAGACGCAGAGTCCTGTTGAGTGTGGGGTTGCGTAAAGGCTCCCCCAGGGAGTTCAGGTGTACCCAAAGGCTTCCGCTGAGAGCACTTTTTGATGGCAGAAAGTGGCACCGTACGTGTTTTTTCGGGTCTAACTCGGGTTCAGCTTCTTGTTGCGGTTAGGGTTATGTTTAGGGTTGTTAGGAAAGAGTGAAGACGCAGAGTCCTGTTGAGTGTGGGGTTGCGTAAAGGCTCCCCCAGGGAGGTCAGGTGTACCCAAAGGCTTCTGCTGAGAGCACTTTTTGATGGCAGAAAGTGGCACCGTACGTGTTTTTTCGGGTCTAACTCGGGTTCAGCTTCTTGTTGCGGTTAGGGTTATGTTTAGGGTTGTTAGGAAAGAGTGAAGACGCAGAGTCGTGTTGAGTGTGGGGTTGCGTAAAGGCTCCCCCAGGGAATTCAGGTGTACCCAAAGGCTTCCGCTGAGAGCACTTTTTGATGGCAGAAAGTGGCACCGTACGTGTTTTTTCGGGTCTAACTCGGGTTCAGCTTCTTGTTGCGGTTAGGGTTATGTTTAGGGTTGTTAGGAAAGAGTGAAGACGCAGAGTCCTGTTGAGTGTGGGGTTGCGTAAAGGCTCCCCCAGGGAGTTCAGGTGTACCCAAAGGCTTCCGCTGAGAGCACTTTTTGATGGCAGAAAGTGGCACCGTACGTGTTTTTTCGGGTCTAACTCGGGTTGAGCTTCTTGTTGCGGTTAGGGTTATGTTTAGGGTTGTTAGGAAAGAGTGAAGACGCAGAGTCCTGTTGAGTGTGGGGTTGCGTAAAGGCTCCCCCAGGGAGTTCAGGTGTACCCAAAGGCTTCCGCTGAGAGCACTTTTTGATGGCAGAAAGTGGCACCGTACGTGTTTTTTCGGGTCTAACTCGGGTTCAGCTTCTTGTTGCGGTTAGGGTTATGTTTAGGGTTGTTAGGAAAGAGTGAAGACGCAGAGTCCTGTTGAGTGTGGGGTTGCATAAAGGCTCCCCCAGGGAGTTCAGGTGTACCCAAAGGCTTCCGCTGAGAGCACTTTTTGATGGCAGAAAGTGGCACCGTACGTGTTTTTTCGGGTCTAACTCGGGTTGAGCTTCTTGTTGCGGTTAGGGTTATGTTTAGGGTTGTTAGGAAAGAGTGAAGACGCAGAGTCCTGTTGAGTGTGGGGTTGCGTAAAGGCTCCCCCAGGGAGTTCAGGTGTACCCAAAGGCTTCCGCTGAGAACACTTTTGGATGGCAGAAAGTGGCACCGTACGTGTTTTTTCGGGTCTAACTCGGGTTCAGCTTCTTGTTGCGGTTAGGGTTATGTTTAGGGTTGTTAGGAAAGAGTGAAGACGCAGAGTCCTGTTGAGTGTGGGGTTGCGTAAAGGCTCCCCCAGGGAGTTCAGGTGTACCCAAAGGCTTCCGCTGAGAGCACTTTTGGATGGCAGAAAGTGGCACCGTACGTGTTTTTTCGGGTCTAACTCGGGTTGAGCTTCTTGTTGCGGTTAGGGTTATGTTTAGGGTTGTTAGGAAAGAGTGAAGACGCAGAGTCCTGTTGAGTGTGGGGTTGCGTAAAGGCTCCCCCAGGGAGTTCAGGTGTACCCAAAGGCTTCCGCTGAGAGCACTTTTTGATGGCAGAAAGTGGCACCGTACGTGTTTTTTCGGGTCTAACTCGGGTTCAGCTTCTTGTTGCGGTTAGGGTTATGTTTAGGGTTGTTAGGAAAGAGTGAAGACGCAGAGTCCTGTTGAGTGTGGGGTTGCGTAAAGGCTCCCCCAGGGAGGTCAGGTGTACCCAAAGGCTTCCGCTGAGAGCACTTTTTGATGGCAGAAAGTGGCACCGTACGTGTTTTTTCGGGTCTAACTCGGGTTCAGCTTCTTGTTGCGGTTAGGGTTATGTTTAGGGTTGTTAGGAAAGAGTGAAGACGCAGAGTCCTGTTGAGTGTGGGGTTGCGTAAAGGCTCCCCCAGGGAGTTCAGGTGTACCCAAAGGCTTCCGCTGAGAGCACTTTTTGATGGCAGAAAGTGGCACCGTACGTGTTTTTTCGGGTCTAACTCGGGTTCAGCTTCTTGTTGCGGTTAGGGTTATGTTTAGGGTTGTTAGGAAAGAGTGAAGACGCAGAGTCCTGTTGAGTGTGGGGTTGCATAAAGGCTCCCCCAGGGAGTTCAGGTGTACCCAAAGGCTTCCGCTGAGAGCACTTTTGGATGGCAGAAAGTGGCACCGTACGTGTTTTTTCGGGTCTAACTCGGGTTCAGCTTCTTGTTGCGGTTAGGGTTATGTTTAGGGTTGTTAGGAAAGAGTGAAGACGCAGAGTCCTGTTGAGTGTGGGGTTGCGTAAAGGCTCCCCCAGGGAGTTCAGGTGTACCCAAAGGCTTCCGCTGAGAAACACTTTTGGATGGCAGAAAGTGGCACCGTACGTGTTTTTTCGGGTCTAACTCGGGTTCAGCTTCTTGTTGCGGTTAGGGTTATGTTTAGGGTTGTTAGGAAAGAGTGAAGACGCAGAGTCCTGTTGAGTGTGGGGTTGCGTAAAGGCTCCCCCAGGGAGTTCAGGTGTACCCAAAGGCTTCCGCTGAGAGCACTTTTTGATGGCAGAAAGTGGCACCGTACGTGTTTTTTCGGGTCTAACTCGGGTTCAGCTTCTTGTTGCGGTTAGGGTTATGTTTAGGGTTGTTAGGAAAGAGTGAAGACGCAGAGTCCTGTTGAGTGTGGGGTTGCGTAAAGGCTCCCCCAGGGAGTTCAGGTGTACCCAAAGGCTTCCGCTGAGAGCACTTTTTGATGGCAGAAAGTGGCACCGTACGTGTTTTTTCGGGTCTAACTCGGGTTCAGCTTCTTGTTGCGGTTAGGGTTATGTTTAGGGTTGTTAGGAAAGAGTGAAGACGCAGAGTCCTGTTGAGTGTGGGGTTGCGTAAAGGCTCCCCCAGGGAGTTCAGGTGTACCCAAAGGCTTCCGCTGAGAGCACTTTTTGATGGCAGAAAGTGGCACCGTACGTGTTTTTTCGGGTCTAACTCGGGTTGAGCTTCTTGTTCCGGTTAGGGTTATGTTTAGGGTTGTTAGGAAAGAGTGAAGACGCAGAGTCCTGTTGAGTGTGGGGTTGCATAAAGGCTCCCCCAGGGAGTTCAGGTGTACCCAAAGGCTTCCGCTGAGAGCACTTTTTGATGGCAAAAAGTGGCACCGTACGTGTTTTTTCGGGTCTAACTCGGGTTCAGCTTCTTGTTGCGGTTAGGGTTATGTTTAGGGTTGTTAGGAAAGAGTGAAGACGCAGAGTCCTGTTGAGTGTGGGGTTGCGTAAAGGCTCCCCCAGGGAGTTCAGGTGTACCCAAAGGCTTCCGCTGAGAGCACTTTTTGATGGCAGAAAGTGGCACCGTACGTGTTTTTTCGGGTCTAACTCGGGTTGAGCTTCTTGTTGCGGTTAGGGTTATGTTTACGGTTGTTAGGAAAGAGTGAAGACGCAGAGTCCTGTTGAGTGTGGGGTTGCGTAAAGGCTCCCCCAGGGAGTTCAGGTGTACCCAAAGGCTTCCGCTGAGAGCACTTTTTGATGGCAGAAAGTGGCACCGTACGTGTTTTTTCGGGTCTAACTCGGGTTCAGCTTCTTGTTGCGGTTAGGGTTATGTTTAGGGTTGTTAGGAAAGAGTGAAGACGCAGAGTCCTGTTGAGTGTGGGGTTGCGTAAAGGCTCCCCCAGGGAGTTCAGGTGTACCCAAAGGCTTCCGCTGAGAGCACTTTTTGATGGCAGAAAGTGGCACCGTACGTGTTTTTTCGGGTCTAACTCGGGTTCAGCTTCTTGTTCCGGTTAGGGTTATGTTTAGGGTTGTTAGGAAAGAGTGAAGACGCAGAGTCCTGTTGAGTGTGGGGTTGCGTAAAGGCTCCCCCAGGGAGTTCAGGTGTACCCAAAGGCTTCCGCTGAGAGCACTTTTTGATGGCAGAAAGTGGCACCGTACGTGTTTTTTCGGGTCTAACTCGGGTTCAGCTTCTTGTTGCGGTTAGGGTTATGTTTAGGGTTGTTAGGAAAGAGTGAAGACGCAGAGTCCTGTTGAGTGTGGGGTTGCGTAAAGGCTCCCCCAGGGAGTTCAGGTGTACCCAAAGGCTTCCGCTGAGAGCACTTTTTGATGGCAGAAAGTGGCACCGTACGTGTTTTTTCGGGTCTAACTCGGGTTCAGCTTCTTGTTGCGGTTAGGGTTATGTTTAGGGTTGTTAGGAAAGAGTGAAGACGCAGAGTCCTGTTGAGTGTGGGGTTGCGTAAAGGCTCCCCCAGGGAGTTCAGGTGTACCCAAAGGCTTCCGCTGAGAAACACTTTTGGATGGCAGAAAGTGGCACCGTACGTGTTTTTTCGGGTCTAACTCGGGTTCAGCTTCTTGTTGCGGTTAGGGTTATGTTTAGGGTTGTTAGGAAAGAGTGAAGACGCAGAGTCCTGTTGAGTGTGGGGTTGCGTAAAGGCTCCCCCAGGGAGTTCAGGTGTACCCAAAGGCTTCCGCTGAGAGCACTTTTTGATGGCAGAAAGTGGCACCGTACGTGTTTTTTCGGGTCTAACTCGGGTTCAGCTTCTTGTTGCGGTTAGGGTTATGTTTAGGGTTGTTAGGAAAGAGTGAAGACTCAGAGTCCTGTTGAGTGTGGGGTTGCGTAAAGGCTCCCCCAGGGAGTTCAGGTGTACCCAAAGGCTTCCGCTGAGAGCACTTTTTGATGGCAGAAAGTGGCACCGTACGTGTTTTTTCGGGTCTAACTCGGGTTCAGCTTCTTGTTGCGGTTAGGGTTATGTTTAGGGTTGTTAGGAAAGAGTGAAGACGCAGAGTCCTGTTGAGTGTGGGGTTGCATAAAGGCTCCCCCAGGGAGTTCAGGTGTACCCAAAGGCTTCCGCTGAGAGCACTTTTGGATGGCAGAAAGTGGCACCGTACGTGTTTTTTCGGGTCTAACTCGGGTTCAGCTTCTTGTTGCGGTTAGGGTTATGTTTAGGGTTGTTAGGAAAGAGTGAAGACACAGAGTCCTGTTGAGTGTGGGGTTGCGTAAAGGCTCCCCCAGGGAGTTCAGGTGTACCCAAAGGCTTCCGCTGAGAGCACTTTTGGATGGCAGAAAGTGGCACCGTACGTGTTTTTTCGGGTCTAACTCGGGTTCAGCTTCTTGTTGCGGTTAGGGTTATGTTTAGGGTTGTTAGGAAAGAGTGAAGACGCAGAGTCCTGTTGAGTGTGGGGTTGCGTAAAGGCTCCCCCAGGGAGTTCAGGTGTACCCAAAGGCTTCCGCTGAGAGCACTTTTTGATGGCAGAAAGTGGCACCGTACATGTTTTTTCGGGTCTAACTCGGGTTCAGCTTCTTGTTGCGGTTAGGGTTATGTTTAGGGTTGTTAGGAAACAGTGAAGACGCAGAGTCCTGTTGAGTGTGGGGTTGCGTAAAGGCTCCCCCAGGGAGTTCAGGTGTACCCAAAGGCTTCCGCTGAGAGCACTTTTTGATGGCAGAAAGTGGCACCGTACGTGTTTTTTCGGGTCTAACTCGGGTTCAGCTTCTTGTTGCGGTTAGGGTTATGTTTAGGGTTGTTAGGAAAGAGTGAAGACGCAGAGTCCTGTTGAGTGTGGGGTTGCGTAAAGGCTCCCCCAGGGAGTTCAGGTGTACCCAAAGGCTTCCGCTGAGAGCACTTTTTGATGGCAGAAAGTGGCACCGTACGTGTTTTTTCGGGTCTAACTCGGGTTCAGCTTCTTGTTGCGGTTAGGGTTATGTTTAGGGTTGTTAGGAAAGAGTGAAGACGCAGAGTCCTGTTGAGTGTGGGGTTGCGTAAAGGCTCCCCCAGGGAATTCAGGTGTACCCAAAGGCTTCCGCTGAGAGCACTTTTTGATGGCAGAAAGTGGCACCGTACGTGTTTTTTCGGGTCTAACTCGGGTTCAGCTTCTTGTTGCGGTTAGGGTTATGTTTAGGGTTGTTAGGAAAGAGTGAAGACGCAGAGTCCTGTTGAGTGTGGGGTTGCGTAAAGGCTCCCCCAGGGAGTTCAGGTGTACCCAAAGGCTTCCGCTGAGAGCACTTTTTGATGGCAGAAAGTGGCACCGTACGTGTTTTTTCGGGTCTAACTCGGGTTCAGCTTCTTGTTGCGGTTAGGGTTATGTTTACGGTTGTTAGGAAAGAGTGAAGACGCAGAGTCCTGTTGAGTGTGGGGTTGCGTAAAGGCTCCCCCAGGGAGTTCAGGTGTACCCAAAGGCTTCCGCTGAGAGCACTTTTTGATGGCAGAAAGTGGCACCGTACGTGTTTTTTCGGGTCTAACTCGGGTTGAGCTTCTTGTTGCGGTTAGGGTTATGTTTAGGGTTGTTAGGAAAGAGTGAAGACGCAGAGTCCTGTTGAGTGTGGGGTTGCGTAAAGGCTCCCCCAGGGAGTTCAGGTGTACCAAAAGGCTTCCGCTGAGAGCACTTTTTGATGGCAGAAAGTGGCACCGTACGTGTTTTTTCGGGTCTAACTCGGGTTCAGCTTCTTGTTGCGGTTAGGGTTATGTTTAGGGTTGTTAGGAAAGAGTGAAGACGCAGAGTCCTGTTGAGTGTGGGGTTGCATAAAGGCTCCCCCAGGGAGTTCAGGTGTACCCAAAGGCTTCCGCTGAGAGCACTTTTTGATGGCAGAAAGTGGCACCGTACGTGTTTTTTCGGGTCTAACTCGGGTTCAGCTTCTTGTTGCGGTTAGGGTTATGTTTAGGGTTGTTAGGAAAGAGTGAAGACGCAGAGTCCTGTTGAGTGTGGGGTTGCGTAAAGGCTCCCCCAGGGAGTTCAGGTGTACCCAAAGGCTTCCGCTGAGAGCACTTTTTGATGGCAGAAAGTGGCACCGTACATGTTTTTTCGGGTCTAACTCGGGTTCAGCTTCTTGTTGCGGTTAGGGTTATGTTTAGGGTTGTTAGGAAACAGTGAAGACGCAGAGTCCTGTTGAGTGTGGGGTTGCGTAAAGGCTCCCCCAGGGAGTTCAGGTGTACCCAAAGGCTTCCGCTGAGAGCACTTTTTGATGGCAGAAAGTGGCACCGTACGTGTTTTTTCGGGTCTAACTCGGGTTCAGCTTCTTGTTGCGGTTAGGGTTATGTTTAGGGTTGTTAGGAAAGAGTGAAGACGCAGAGTCCTGTTGAGTGTGGGGTTGCGTAAAGGCTCCCCCAGGGAGTTCAGGTGTACCCAAAGGCTTCCGCTGAGAGCACTTTTTGATGGCAGAAAGTGGCACCGTACGTGTTTTTTCGGGTCTAACTCGGGTTCAGCTTCTTGTTGCGGTTAGGGTTATGTTTAGGGTTGTTAGGAAAGAGTGAAGACGCAGAGTCCTGTTGAGTGTGGGGTTGCGTAAAGGCTCCCCCAGGGAATTCAGGTGTACCCAAAGGCTTCCGCTGAGAGCACTTTTTGATGGCAGAAAGTGGCACCGTACGTGTTTTTTCGGGTCTAACTCGGGTTCAGCTTCTTGTTGCGGTTAGGGTTATGTTTAGGGTTGTTAGGAAAGAGTGAAGACGCAGAGTCCTGTTGAGTGTGGGGTTGCGTAAAGGCTCCCCCAGGGAGTTCAGGTGTACCCAAAGGCTTCCGCTGAGAGCACTTTTTGATGGCAGAAAGTGGCACCGTACGTGTTTTTTCGGGTCTAACTCGGGTTGAGCTTCTTGTTGCGGTTAGGGTTATGTTTACGGTTGTTAGGAAAGAGTGAAGACGCAGAGTCCTGTTGAGTGTGGGGTTGCGTAAAGGCTCCCCCAGGGAGTTCAGGTGTACCCAAAGGCTTCCGCTGAGAGCACTTTTGGATGGCAGAAAGTGGCACCGTACGTGTTTTTTCGGGTCTAACTCGGGTTGAGCTTCTTGTTGCGGTTAGGGTTATGTTTAGGGTTGTTAGGAAAGAGTGAAGACGCAGAGTCCTGTTGAGTGTGGGGTTGCGTAAAGGCTCCCCCAGGGAGTTCAGGTGTACCGAAAGGCTTCCGCTGAGAGCACTTTTTGATGGCAGAAAGTGGCACCGTACGTGTTTTTTCGGGTCTAACTCGGGTTGAGCTTCTTGTTGCGGTTAGGGTTATGTTTAGGGTTGTTAGGAAAGAGTGAAGACGCAGAGTCCTGTTGAGTGTGGGGTTGCGTAAAGGCTCCCCCAGGGAGTTCAGGTGTACCCAAAGGCTTCCGCTGAGAGCACTTTTTGATGGCAGAAAGTGGCACCGTACGTGTTTTTTCGGGTCTAACTCGGGTTCAGCTTCTTGTTGCGGTTAGGGTTATGTTTAGGGTTGTTAGGAAAGAGTGAAGACGCAGAGTCCTGTTGAGTGTGGGGTTGCGTAAAGGCTCCTCCAGGGAGTTCAGGTGTACCCAAAGGCTTCCGCTGAGAGCACTTTTTGATGGCAGAAAGTGGCACCGTATGTGTTTTTTCGGGTCTAACTCGGGTTCAGCTTCTTGTTGCGGTTAGGGTTATGTTTAGGGTTGTTAGGAAAGAGTGAAGACGCAGAGTCCTGTTGAGTGTGGGGTTGCGTAAAGGCTCCCCCAGGGAGTTCAGGTGTACCCAAAGGCTTCCGCTGAGAGCACTTTTTGATGGCAGAAAGTGGCACCGTACGTGTTTTTTCGGGTCTAACTCGGGGTCAGCTTCTCGTTGCGGTTAGGGTTATGTTTAGGGTTGTTAGGAAAGAGTGAAGACACAGAGTCCTGTTGAGTGTGGGGTTGCGTAAAGGCTCCCCCAGGGAGTTCAGGTGTACCCAAAGGCTTCCGCTGAGAGCACTTTTGGATGGCAGAAAGTGGCACCGTACGTGTTTTTTCGGGTCTAACTCGGGTTCAGCTTCTTGTTGCGGTTAGGGTTATGTTTAGGGTTGTTAGGAAAGAGTGAAGACGCAGAGTCCTGTTGAGTGTGGGGTTGCGTAAAGGCTCCCCCAGGGAGTTCAGGTGTACCCAAAGGCTTCCGCTGAGAGCACTTTTTGATGGCAGAAAGTGGCACCGTACATGTTTTTTCGGGTCTAACTCGGGTTCAGCTTCTTGTTGCGGTTAGGGTTATGTTTAGGGTTGTTAGGAAACAGTGAAGACGCAGAGTCCTGTTGAGTGTGGGGTTGCGTAAAGGCTCCCCCAGGGAGTTCAGGTGTACCCAAAGGCTTCCGCTGAGAGCACTTTTTGATGGCAGAAAGTGGCACCGTACGTGTTTTTTCGGGTCTAACTCGGGTTCAGCTTCTTGTTGCGGTTAGGGTTATGTTTAGGGTTGTTAGGAAAGAGTGAAGACGCAGAGTCCTGTTGAGTGTGGGGTTGCGTAAAGGCTCCCCCAGGGAGTTCAGGTGTACCCAAAGGCTTCCGCTGAGAGCACTTTTTGATGGCAGAAAGTGGCACCGTACGTGTTTTTTCGGGTCTAACTCGGGTTCAGCTTCTTGTTGCGGTTAGGGTTATGTTTAGGGTTGTTAGGAAAGAGTGAAGACGCAGAGTCCTGTTGAGTGTGGGGTTGCGTAAAGGCTCCCCCAGGGAGTTCAGGTGTACCCAAAGGCTTCCGCTGAGAGCACTTTTGGATGGCAGAAAGTGGCACCGTACGTGTTTTTTCGGGTCTAACTCGGGTTCAGCTTCTTGTTGCGGTTAGGGTTATGTTTAGGGTTGTTAGGAAAGAGTGAAGACGCAGAGTCCTGTTGAGTGTGGGGTTGCGTAAAGGCTCCCCCAGGGAGTTGAGGTGTACCGAAAGGCTTCCGCTGAGAGCACTTTTTGATGGCAGAAAGTGGCACCGTACGTGTTTTTTCGGGTCTAACTCGGGTTCAGCTTCTTGTTGCGGTTAGGGTTATGTTTAGGGTTGTTAGGAAAGAGTGAAGACGCAGAGTCCTGTTGAGTGTGGGGTTGCGTAAAGGCTCCCCCAGGGAGTTCAGGTGTACCCAAAGGCTTCCGCTGAGAGCACTTTTTGATGGCAGAAAGTGGCACCGTACGTGTTTTTTCGGGTCTAACTCGGGTTCAGCTTCTTGTTGCGGTTAGGGTTATGTTTAGGGTTGTTAGGAAAGAGTGAAGACGCAGAGTCCTGTTGAGTGTGGGGTTGCGTAAAGGCTCCCCCAGGGAGGTCAGGTGTACCCAAAGGCTTCCGCTGAGAGCACTTTTTGATGGCAGAAAGTGGCACCGTACGTGTTTTTTCGGGTCTAACTCGGGTTCAGCTTCTTGTTGCGGTTAGGGTTATGTTTAGGGTTGTTAGGAAAGAGTGAAGACGCAGAGTCCTGTTGAGTGTGGGGTTGCGTAAAGGCTCCCCCAGGGAGTTCAGGTGTACCCAAAGGCTTCCGCTGAGAGCACTTTTTGATGGCAGAAAGTGGCACCGTACGTGTTTTTTCGGGTCTAACTCGGGTTCAGCTTCTTGTTGCGGTTAGGGTTATGTTTAGGGTTGTTAGGAAAGAGTGAAGACGCAGAGTCCTGTTGAGTGTGGGGTTGCGTAAAGGCTCCCCCAGGGAGTTCAGGTGTACCCAAAGGCTTCCGCTGAGAGCACTTTTGGATGGCAGAAAGTGGCACCGTACGTGTTTTTTCGGGTCTAACTCGGGTTCAGCTTCTTGTTGCGGTTAGGGTTATGTTTAGGGTTGTTAGGAAAGAGTGAAGACGCAGAGTCCTGTTGAGTGTGGGGTTGCGTAAAGGCTCCCCCAGGGAGTTCAGGTGTACCCAAAGGCTTCCGCTGAGAGCACTTTTTGATGGCAGAAAGTGGCACCGTACGTGTTTTTTCGGGTCTAACTCGGGTTGAGCTTCTTGTTGCGGTTAGGGTTATGTTTAGGGTTGTTAGGAAAGAGTGAAGACGCAGAGTCCTGTTGAGTGTGGGGTTGCGTAAAGGCTCCCCCAGGGAGGTCAGGTGTACCCAAAGGCTTCCGCTGAGAGCACTTTTTGATGGCAGAAAGTGGCACCGTACGTGTTTTTTCGGGTCTAACTCGGGTTGAGCTTCTTGTTGCGGTTAGGGTTATGTTTAGGTTTGTTAGGAAAGAGTGAAGACGCAGAGTCCTGCTGAGTGTGGGGTTGCGTAAAGGCTCCCCCAGGGAGTTCAGGTGTACCCAAAGGCTTCCGCTGAGAGCACTTTTTGATGGCAGAAAGTGGCACCGTACGTGTTTTTTCGGGTCTAACTCGGGTTCAGCTTCTTGTTGCGGTTAGGGTTATGTTTAGGGTTGTTAGGAAAGAGTGAAGACGCAGAGTCCTGTTGAGTGTGGGGTTGCGTAAAGGCTCCCCCAGGGAGTTCAGGTGTACCCAAAGGCTTCCGCTGAGAGCACTTTTTGATGGCAGAAAGTGGCACCGTACGTGTTTTTTCGGGTCTAACTCGGGTTCAGCTTCTTGTTGCGGTTAGGCTTATGTTTAGGGTTGTTAGGAAAGAGTGAAGACGCAGAGTCCTGTTGAGTGTGGGGTTGCGTAAAGGCTCCCCCAGGGAGTTCAGGTGTACCCAAAGGCTTCCGCTGAGAGCACTTTTTGATGGCAGAAAGTGGCACCGTATGTGTTTTTTCGGGTCTAACTCAGGTTCAGCTTCTTGTTGCGGTTAGGGTTATGTTTAGGGTTGTTAGGAAAGAGTGAAGACGCAGAGTCCTGTTGAGTGTGGGGTTGCGTAAAGGCTCCCCCAGGGAGTTCAGGTGTACCCAAAGGCTTCCGCTGAGAGCACTTTTGGATGGCAGAAAGTGGCACCGTACGTGTTTTTCGGGTCTAACTCAGGTTCAGCTTTTTGTTCCGGTTAGGGTTATGTTTAGGGTTGTTAGGAAAGAGTGAAGACGCAGAGTCCTGTTGAGTGTGGGGTTGCGTAAAGGCTCCCCCAGGGAGTTCAGGTGTACCCAAAGGCTTCCACTGAGAGCACTTTTGGATGGCAGAAAGTGGCACCGTACGTGTTTTTTCGGGTCTAACTCGGGTTCAGCTTCTTGTTGCGGTTAGGGTTATGTTTAGGGTTGTTAGGAAAGAGTGAAGACGCAGAGTCCTGTTGAGTGTGGGGTTGCGTAAAGGCTCCCCCAGGGAGTTCAGGTGTACCCAAAGGCTTCCGCTGAGAGCACTTTTTGATGACAGAAAGTGGCACCGTACGTGTTTTTTCGGGTCTAACTCGGGTTCAGCTTCTTGTTGCGGTTAGGGTTATGTTTAGGGTTGTTAGGAAAGAGTGAAGACGCAGAGTCCTGTTGAGTGTGGGGTTGCGTAAAGGCTCCCCCAGGGAGTTCAGGTGTACCCAAAGGCTTCCGCTGAGAGCACTTTTTGATGGCAGAAAGTGGCACCGTACGTGTTTTTTCGGGTCTAACTCGGGTTCAGCTTCTTGTTGCGGTTAGGGTTATGTTTAGGGTTGTTAGGAAAGAGTGAAGACTCAGAGTTCTGTTGAGTGTGGGGTTGCGTAAAGGCTCCCCCAGGGAGTTCAGGTGTACCCAAAGGCTTCCGCTGAGAGCACTTTTTGATGGCAGAAAGTGGCACCGTACGTGTTTTTTCGGGTCTAACTCGGGTTCAGCTTCTTGTTGCGGTTAGGGTTATGTTTAGGGTTGTTAGGAAAGAGTGAAGACGCAGAGTCCTGTTGAGTGTGGGGTTGCGTAAAGGCTCCCCCAGGGAGTTCAGGTGTACCCAAAGGCTTCCGCTGAGAGCACTTTTTGATGGCAGAAAGTGGCACCGTACGTGTTTTTTCGGGTCTAACTCGGGTTGAGCTTCTTGTTGCGGTTAGGGTTATGTTTAGGGTTGTTAGGAAAGAGTGAAGACGCAGAGTCCTGTTGAGTGTGGGGTTGCGTAAAGGCTCCCCCAGGGAGTTCAGGTGTACCCAAAGGCTTCCGCTGAGAGCACTTTTTGATGGCAGAAAGTGGCACCGTACGTGTTTTTTCGGGTCTAACTCGGGTTGAGCTTCTTGTTGCGGTTAGGGTTATGTTTAGGGTTGTTAGGAAAGAGTGAAGACGCAGAGTCCTGTTGAGTGTGGGGTTGCGTAAAGGCTCCCCCAGGGAGTTCAGGTGTACCCAAAGGCTTCCGCTGAGAGCACTTTTTGATGGCAGAAAGTGGCACCGTACGTGTTTTTTCGGGTCTAACTCGGGTTCAGCTTCTTGTTGCGGTTAGGGTTATGTTTAGGGTTGTTAGGAAAGAGTGAAGACGCAGAGTCCTGTTGAGTGTGGGGTTGCGTAAAGGCTCCCCCAGGGAGTTCAGGTGTACCCAAAGGCTTCCGCTGAGAGCACTTTTGGATGGCAGAAAGTGGCACCGTACGTGTTTTTTCGGGTCTAACTCGGGTTCAGCTTCTTGTTGCGGTTAGGGTTATGTTTAGGGTTGTTAGGAAAGAGTGAAGACGCAGAGTCCTGTTGAGTGTGGGGTTGCGTAAAGGCTCCCCCAGGGAGTTCAGGTGTACCCAAAGGCTTCCGCTGAGAGCACTTTTTGATGGCAGAAAGTGGCACCGTACGTGTTTTTTCGGGTCTAACTCGGGTTCAGCTTCTTGTTGCGGTTAGGGTTATGTTTAGGGTTGTTAGGAAAGAGTGAAGACGCAGAGTCCTGTTGAGTGTGGGGTTGCGTAAAGGCTCCCCCAGGGAGTTCAGGTGTACCCAAAGGCTTCCGCTGAGAGCACTTTTGGATGGCAGAAAGTGGCACCGTACGTGTTTTTTCGGGTCTAACTCGGGTTCAGCTTCTTGTTGCGGTTAGGGTTATGTTTAGGGTTGTTAGGAAAGAGTGAAGACGCAGAGTCCTGTTGAGTGTGGGGTTGCGTAAAGGCTCCCCCAGGGAGTTCAGGTGTACCCAAAGGCTTCCGCTGAGAGCACTTTTTGATGGCAGAAAGTGGCACCGTACGTGTTTTTTCGGGTCTAACTCGGGTTCAGCTTCTTGTTGCGGTTAGGGTTATGTTTAGGGTTGTTAGGAAAGAGTGAAGACGCAGAGTCCTGTTGAGTGTGGGGTTGCGTAAAGGCTCCCCCAGGGAGTTCAGGTGTACCCAAAGGCTTCCGCTGAGAGCACTTTTTGATGGCAGAAAGTGGCACCGTACGTGTTTTTTCGGGTCTAACTCGGGTTGAGCTTCTTGTTGCGGTTAGGGTTATGTTTAGGGTTGTTAGGAAAGAGTGAAGACGCAGAGTCCTGTTGAGTGTGGGGTTGCGTAAAGGCTCCCCCAGGGAGTTCAGGTGTACCCAAAGGCTTCCGCTGAGAGCACTTTTTGATGGCAGAAAGTGGCACCGTACGTGTTTTTTCGGGTCTAACTCGGGTTCAGCTTCTTGTTGCGGTTAGGGTTATGTTTAGGGTTGTTAGGAAAGAGTGAAGACGCAGAGTCCTGTTGAGTGTGGGGTTGCGTAAAGGCTCCCCCAGGGAGTTCAGGTGTACCCAAAGGCTTCCGCTGAGAGCACTTTTGGATGGCAGAAAGTGGCACCGTACGTGTTTTTTCGGGTCTAACTCGGGTTCAGCTTCTTGTTGCGGTTAGGGTTATGTTTAGGGTTGTTAGGAAAGAGTGAAGACGCAGAGTCCTGTTGAGTGTGGGGTTGCGTAAAGGCTCCCCCAGGGAGTTCAGGTGTACCCAAAGGCTTCCGCTGAGAGCACTTTTTGATGGCAGAAAGTGGCACCGTACGTGTTTTTTCGGGTCTAACTCGGGTTCAGCTTCTTGTTGCGGTTAGGGTTATGTTTAGGGTTGTTAGGAAAGAGTGAAGACGCAGAGTCCTGTTGAGTGTGGGGTTGCGTAAAGGCTCCCCCAGGGAGTTCAGGTGTACCCAAAGGCTTCCGCTGAGAGCACTTTTTGATGGCAGAAAGTGGCACCGTACGTGTGTTTTCGGGTCTAACTCGGGTTCAGCTTCTTGTTGCGGTTAGGGTTATGTTTAGGGTTGTTAGGAAAGAGTGAAGACGCAGAGTCCTGTTGAGTGTGGGGTTGCGTAAAGGCTCCCCCAGGGAGTTCAGGTGTACCCAAAGGCTTCCGCTGAGAGCACTTTTTAATGACAGAAAGTGACACCGTACGTGTTTTTTCGGGTCTAACTCGGGTTGAGCTTCTTGTTGCGGTTAGGGTTATGTTTAGGGTTGTTAGGAAAGAGTGAAGACGCAGAGTCCTGTTGAGTGTGGGGTTGCGTAAAGGCTCCCCCAGGGAGTTCAGGTGTACCCAAAGGCTTCCGCTGAGAGCACTTTTGGATGGCAGAAAGTGGCACCGTACGTGTTTTTTCGGGTCTAACTCGGGTTCAGCTTCTTGTTGCGGTTAGGGTTATGTTTAGGGTTGTTAGGAAAGAGTGAAGACGCAGAGTCCTGTTGAGTGTGGGGTTGCGTAAAGGCTCCCCCAGGGAGTTCAGGTGTACCCAAAGGCTTCCGCTGAGAGCACTTTTTGATGGCAGAAAGTGGCACCGTACGTGTTTTTTCGGGTCTAACTCGGGTTCAGCTTCTTGTTCCGGTTAGGCTTATGTTTCGGATTGTTAGGAAACAGTGAAGACGCAGAGTCCTGTTGAGTGTGGGGTTGCGTAAAGGCTCCCCCAGGGAGTTCAGGTGTACCCAAAGGCTTCCGCTGAGAGCACTTTTTGATGGCAGAAAGTGGCACCGTACGTGTTTTTTCGGGTCTAACTCGGGTTCAGCTTCTTGTTGCGGTTAGGGTTATGTTTAGGGTTGTTAGGAAAGAGTGAAGACGCAGAGTCCTCTTGAGTGTGGGGTTGCGTAAAGGCTCCCCCAGGGAGTTCAGGTGTACCCAAAGGCTTCCGCTGAGAGCACTTTTTGATGGCAGAAAGTGGCACCGTACGTGTTTTTTCGGGTCTAACTCGGGTTCAGCTTCTTGTTGCGGTTAGGGTTATGTTTAGGGTTGTTAGGAAAGAGTGAAGACGCAGAGTCCTGTTGAGTGTGGGGTTGCGTAAAGGCTCCCCCAGGGAGTTCAGGTGTACCCAAAGGCTTCCGCTGAGAGCACTTTTTGATGGCAGAAAGTGGAACCGTACGTGTTTTTTCGGGTCTAACTCGGGTTCAGCTTCTTGTTGCGGTTAGGGTTATGTTTAGGGTTGTTAGGAAAGAGTGAAGACGCAGAGTCCTGTTGAGTGTGGGGTTGCGTAAAGGCTCCCCCAGGGAGTTCAGGTGTACCCAAAGGCTTCCGCTGAGAGCACTTTTTGATGGCAGAAAGTGGCACCGTACGTGTTTTTTCGGGTCTAACTCGGGTTGAGCTTCTTGTTGCGGTTAGGGTTATGTTTAGGGTTGTTAGGAAAGAGTGAAGACGCAGAGTCCTGTTGAGTGTGGGGTTGCGTAAAGGCTCCCCCAGGGAGTTCAGGTGTACCCAAAGGCTTCCGCTGAGAGCACCATTTGATGGCAGAAAGTGGCACCGTACGTGTTTTTTCGGGTCTAACTCGGGTTCAGCTTCTTGTTGCGGTTAGGGTTATGTTTAGGGTTGTTAGGAAAGAGTGAAGACGCAGAGTCCTGTTGAGTGTGGGGTTGCATAAAGGCTCCCCCAGGGAGTTCAGGTGTACCCAAAGGCTTCCGCTCAGAGCACTTTTTGATGGCAGAAAGTGGCACCGTACGTGTTTTTTCGGGTCTGACTCGGGTTCAGCTTCTTGTTCCGGTTAGGGTTATGTTTAGGGTTGTTAGGAAAGAGTGAAGACGCAGAGTCCTGTTGAGTGTGGGGTTGCGTAAAGGCTCCCCCAGGTAGTTCAGGTGTACCCAAAGGCTTCCGCTGAGAGCACTTTTTGATGGCAGAAAGTGGCACCGTACGTGTTTTTTCGGGTCTAACTCGGGTTCAGCTTCTTGTTGCGGTTAGGGTTATGTTTAGGGTTGTTAGGAAAGAGTGAAGACGCAGAGTCCTGTTGAGTGTGGGGTTGCGTAAAGGCTCCCCCAGGGAGTTCAGGTGTACCCAAAGGCTTCCGCTGAGAGCACTTTTTGATGGCAGAAAGTGGCACCGTACGTGTTTTTTCGGGTCTAACTCGGGTTCAGCTTCTTGTTCCGGTTAGGGTTATGTTTAGGGTTGTTAGGAAAGAGTGAAGACGCAGAGTCCTGTTGAGTGTGGGGTTGCGTAAAGGCTCCCCCAGGGAGTTCAGGTGTACCCAAAGGCTTCCGCTGAGAGCACTTTTTGATGGCAGAAAGTGGCACCGTACGTGTTTTTTCGGGTCTAACTCGGGTTCAGCTTCTTGTTGCGGTTAGGGTTATGTTTAGGGTTGTTAGGAAAGAGTGAAGACGCAGAGTCCTGTTGAGTGTGGGGTTGCGTAAAGGCTCCCCCAGGGAGTTCAGGTGTACCCAAAGGCTTCCGCTGAGAGCACTTTTTGATGGCAGAAAGTGGCACCGTACGTGTTTTTTCGGGTCTAACTCGGGTTGAGCTTCTTGTTCCGGTTAGGCTTATGTTTCGGATTGTTAGGAAACAGTGAAGACGCAGAGTCCTGTTGAGTGTGGGGTTGCGTAAAGGCTCCCCCAGGGAGTTCAGGTTACCCAAAGGCTTCCGCTGAGAGCACTTTTTGATGGCAGAAAGTGGCACCGTACGTGTTTTTTCGGGTCTAACTCGGGTTCAGCTTCTTGTTGCGGTTAGGGTTATGTTTAGGGTTGTTAGGAAAGAGTGAAGACGCAGAGTCCTCTTGAGTGTGGGGTTGCGTAAAGGCTCCCCCAGGGAGTTCAGGTGTACCCAAAGGCTTCCGCTGAGAGCACTTTTGGATGGCAGAAAGTGGCACCGTACGTGTTTTTTCGGGTCTAACTCGGGTTCAGCTTCTTGTTGCGGTTAGGGTTATGTTTAGGGTTGTTAGGAAAGAGTGAAGACGCAGAGTCCTGTTGAGTGTGGGGTTGCGTAAAGGCTCCCCCAGGGAGTTCAGGTGTACCCAAAGGCTTCCGCTGAGAGCACTTTTTGATGGCAGAAAGTGGAACCGTACGTGTTTTTTCGGGTCTAACTCGGGTTCAGCTTCTTGTTGCGGTTAGGGTTATGTTTAGGGTTGTTAGGAAAGAGTGAAGACGCAGAGTCCTGTTGAGTGTGGGGTTGCGTAAAGGCTCCCCCAGGGAATTCAGGTGTACCCAAAGGCTTCCGCTGAGAGCACTTTTTGATGGCAGAAAGTGGCACCGTACGTGTTTTTTCGGGTCTAACTCGGGTTGAGCTTCTTGTTGCGGTTAGGGTTATGTTTAGGGTTGTTAGGAAAGAGTGAAGACGCAGAGTCCTGTTGAGTGTGGGGTTGCGTAAAGGCTCCCCCAGGGAGTTCAGGTGTACCCAAAGGCTTCCGCTGAGAGCACCATTTGATGGCAGAAAGTGGCACCGTACGTGTTTTTTCGGGTCTAACTCGGGTTCAGCTTCTTGTTGCGGTTAGGGTTATGTTTAGGGTTGTTAGGAAAGAGTGAAGACGCAGAGTCCTGTTGAGTGTGGGGTTGCATAAAGGCTCCCCCAGGGAGTTCAGGTGTACCCAAAGGCTTCCGCTGAGAGCACTTTTTGATGGCAGAAAGTGGCACCGTACGTGTTTTTTCGGGTCTGACTCGGGTTCAGCTTCTTGTTCCGGTTAGGGTTATGTTTAGGGTTGTTAGGAAAGAGTGAAGACGCAGAGTCCTGTTGAGTGTGGGGTTGCGTAAAGGCTCCCCCAGGTAGTTCAGGTGTACCCAAAGGCTTCCGCTGAGAGCACTTTTTGATGGCAGAAAGTGGCACCGTACGTGTTTTTTCGGGTCTAACTCGGGTTCAGCTTCTTGTTGCGGTTAGGGTTATGTTTAGGGTTGTTAGGAAAGAGTGAAGACGCAGAGTCCTGTTGAGTGTGGGGTTGCGTAAAGGCTCCCCCAGGGAGTTCAGGTGTACCCAAAGGCTTCCGCTCAGAGCACTTTTTGATGGCAGAAAGTGGCTCCGTAGGTGTTTTTTCGGGTCTAACTCGGGTTCAGCTTCTTGTTGCGGTTAGGGTTATGTTTAGGGTTGTTAGGAAAGAGTGAAGACGCAGAGTCCTGTTGAGTGTGGGGTTGCGTAAAGGCTCCCCCAGGGAGTTCAGGTGTACCCAAAGGCTTCCGCTGAGAGCACTTTTTGATGGCAGAAAGTGGCACCGTACGTGTTTTTTCGGGTCTAACTCGGGTTCAGCTTCTTGTTGCGGTTAGGGTTATGTTTAGGGTTGTTAGGAAAGAGTGAAGACGCAGAGTCCTGTTGAGTGTGGGGTTGCGTAAAGGCTCCCCCAGGGAGTTCAGGTGTACCCAAAGGCTTCCGCTGAGAGCACTTTTGGATGGCAGAAAGTGGCACCGTACGTGTTTTTACGGGTCTGACTCGGGTTCAGCTTCTTGTTGCGGTTAGGGTTATGTTTAGGGTTGTTAGGAAAGAGTGAAGACGCAGAGTCCTGTTGAGTGTGGGGTTGCGTAAAGGCTCCCCCAGGGAGTTCAGGTGTACCCAAAGGCTTCCGCTGAGAGCACTTTTTGATGGCAGAAAGTGGCACCGTACGTGTTTTTTCGGGTCTAACTCGGGTTGAGCTTCTTGTTGCGGTTAGGGTTATGTTTAGGGTTGTTAGGAAAGAGTGAAGACGCAGAGTCCTGTTGAGTGTGGGGTTGCGTAAAGGCTCCCCCAGGGAGTTCAGGTGTACCCAAAGGCTTCCGCTGAGAGCACTTTTTGATGGCAGAAAGTGGCACCGTACGTGTTTTTTCGGGTCTAACTCGGGTTCAGCTTCTTGTTGCGGTTAGGGTTATGTTTAGGGTTGTTAGGAAAGAGTGAAGACGCAGAGTCCTGTTGAGTGTGGGGTTGCGTAAAGGCTCCCCCAGGGAGTTCAGGTGTACCCAAAGGCTTCCGCTGAGAGCACTTTTTGATGGCAGAAAGTGGCACCGTACGTGTTTTTTCGGGTCTAACTCGGGTTCAGCTTCTTGTTGCGGTTAGGGTTATGTTTAGGGTTGTTAGGAAAGAGTGAAGACGCAGAGTCCTGTTGAGTGTGGGGTTGCGTAAAGGCTCCCCCAGGGAGTTCAGGTGTACCCAAAGGCTTCCGCTGAGAGCACTTTTTGATGGCAGAAAGTGGCACCGTACGTGTTTTTTCGGGTCTAACTCGGGTTCAGCTTCTTGTTGCGGTTAGGGTTATGTTTAGGGTTGTTAGGAAAGAGTGAAGACGCAGAGTCCTGTTGAGTGTGGGGTTGCGTAAAGGCTCCCCCAGGGAGTTCAGGTGTACCCAAAGGCTTCCGCTGAGAGCACTTTTTGATGGCAGAAAGTGGCACCGTACGTGTTTTTTCGGGTCTAACTCGGGTTCAGCTTCTTGTTGCGGTTAGGGTTATGTTTAGGGTTGTTAGGAAAGAGTGAAGACGCAGAGTCCTCTTGAGTGTGGGGTTGCGTAAAGGCTCCCCCAGGGAGTTCAGGTGTACCCAAAGGCTTCCGCTGAGAGCACTTTTGGATGGCAGAAAGTGGCACCGTACGTGTTTTTTCGGGTCTAACTCGGGTTCAGCTTCTTGTTGCGGTTAGGGTTATGTTTAGGGTTGTTAGGAAAGAGTGAAGACGCAGAGTCCTGTTGAGTGTGGGGTTGCGTAAAGGCTCCCCCAGGGAGTTCAGGTGTACCCAAAGGCTTCCGCTGAGAGCACTTTTTGATGGCAGAAAGTGGCACCGTACGTGTTTTTTCGGGTCTAACTCGGGTTCAGCTTCTTGTTGCGGTTAGGGTTATGTTTAGGGTTGTTAGGAAAGAGTGAAGACGCAGAGTCCTGTTGAGTGTGGGGTTGCGTAAAGGCTCCCCCAGGGAGTTCAGGTGTACCCAAAGGCTTCCGCTCAGAGCACTTTTTGATGGCAGAAAGTGGCTCCGTAGGTGTTTTTTCGGGTCTAACTCGGGTTCAGCTTCTTGTTGCGGTTAGGGTTATGTTTAGGGTTGTTAGGAAAGAGTGAAGACGCAGAGTCCTGTTGAGTGTGGGGTTGCGTAAAGGCTCCCCCAGGGAGTTCAGGTGTACCCAAAGGCTTCCGCTGAGAGCACTTTTTGATGGCAGAAAGTGGCACCGTACGTGTTTTTTCGGGTCTAACTCGGGTTCAGCTTCTTGTTGCGGTTAGGGTTATGTTTAGGGTTGTTAGGAAAGAGTGAAGACGCAGAGTCCTGTTGAGTGTGGGGTTGCGTAAAGGCTCCCCCAGGGAGTTCAGGTGTACCCAAAGGCTTCCGCTGAGAGCACTTTTGGATGGCAGAAAGTGGCACCGTACGTGTTTTTACGGGTCTGACTCGGGTTCAGCTTCTTGTTGCGGTTAGGGTTATGTTTAGGGTTGTTAGGAAAGAGTGAAGACGCAGAGTCCTGTTGAGTGTGGGGTTGCGTAAAGGCTCCCCCAGGGAGTTCAGGTGTACCCAAAGGCTTCCGCTGAGAGCACTTTTTGATGGCAGAAAGTGGCACCGTACGTGTTTTTTCGGGTCTAACTCGGGTTGAGCTTCTTGTTGCGGTTAGGGTTATGTTTAGGGTTGTTAGGAAAGAGTGAAGACGCAGAGTCCTGTTGAGTGTGGGGTTGCGTAAAGGCTCCCCCAGGGAGTTCAGGTGTACCCAAAGGCTTCCGCTGAGAGCACTTTTTGATGGCAGAAAGTGGCACCGTACGTGTTTTTTCGGGTCTAACTCGGGTTCAGCTTCTTGTTGCGGTTAGGGTTATGTTTAGGGTTGTTAGGAAAGAGTGAAGACGCAGAGTCCTGTTGAGTGTGGGGTTGCGTAAAGGCTCCCCCAGGGAGTTCAGGTGTACCCAAAGGCTTCCGCTGAGAGCACTTTTTGATGGCAGAAAGTGGCACCGTACGTGTTTTTTCGGGTCTAACTCGGGTTCAGCTTCTTGTTGCGGTTAGGGTTATGTTTAGGGTTGTTAGGAAAGAGTGAAGACGCAGAGTCCTGTTGAGTGTGGGGTTGCGTAAAGGCTCCCCCAGGGAGTTCAGGTGTACCCAAAGGCTTCCGCTGAGAGCACTTTTTGATGGCAGAAAGTGGCACCGTACGTGTTTTTTCGGGTCTAACTCGGGTTCAGCTTCTTGTTGCGGTTAGGGTTATGTTTAGGGTTGTTAGGAAAGAGTGAAGACGCAGAGTCCTGTTGAGTGTGGGGTTGCGTAAAGGCTCCCCCAGGGAGTTCAGGTGTACCCAAAGGCTTCCGCTGAGAGCACTTTTTGATGGCAGAAAGTGGCACCGTACGTGTTTTTTCGGGTCTAACTCGGGTTCAGCTTCTTGTTGCGGTTAGGGTTATGTTTAGGGTTGTTAGGAAAGAGTGAAGACGCAGAGTCCTCTTGAGTGTGGGGTTGCGTAAAGGCTCCCCCAGGGAGTTCAGGTGTACCCAAAGGCTTCCGCTGAGAGCACTTTTGGATGGCAGAAAGTGGCACCGTACGTGTTTTTTCGGGTCTAACTCGGGTTCAGCTTCTTGTTGCGGTTAGGGTTATGTTTAGGGTTGTTAGGAAAGAGTGAAGACGCAGAGTCCTGTTGAGTGTGGGGTTGCGTAAAGGCTCCCCCAGGGAGTTCAGGTGTACCCAAAGGCTTCCGCTGAGAGCACTTTTTGATGGCAGAAAGTGGAACCGTACGTGTTTTTTCGGGTCTAACTCGGGTTCAGCTTCTTGTTGCGGTTAGGGTTATGTTTAGGGTTGTTAGGAAAGAGTGAAGACGCAGAGTCCTGTTGAGTGTGGGGTTGCGTAAAGGCTCCCCCAGGGAATTCAGGTGTACCCAAAGGCTTCCGCTGAGAGCACTTTTTGATGGCAGAAAGTGGCACCGTACGTGTTTTTTCGGGTCTAACTCGGGTTGAGCTTCTTGTTGCGGTTAGGGTTATGTTTAGGGTTGTTAGGAAAGAGTGAAGACGCAGAGTCCTGTTGAGTGTGGGGTTGCGTAAAGGCTCCCCCAGGGAGTTCAGGTGTACCCAAAGGCTTCCGCTGAGAGCACCATTTGATGGCAGAAAGTGGCACCGTACGTGTTTTTTCGGGTCTAACTCGGGTTCAGCTTCTTGTTGCGGTTAGGGTTATGTTTAGGGTTGTTAGGAAAGAGTGAAGACGCAGAGTCCTGTTGAGTGTGGGGTTGCATAAAGGCTCCCCCAGGGAGTTCAGGTGTACCCAAAGGCTTCCGCTCAGAGCACTTTTTGATGGCAGAAAGTGGCACCGTACGTGTTTTTTCGGGTCTGACTCGGGTTCAGCTTCTTGTTCCGGTTAGGGTTATGTTTAGGGTTGTTAGGAAAGAGTGAAGACGCAGAGTCCTGTTGAGTGTGGGGTTGCGTAAAGGCTCCCCCAGGTAGTTCAGGTGTACCCAAAGGCTTCCGCTGAGAGCACTTTTTGATGGCAGAAAGTGGCACCGTACGTGTTTTTTCGGGTCTAACTCGGGTTCAGCTTCTTGTTGCGGTTAGGGTTATGTTTAGGGTTGTTAGGAAAGAGTGAAGACGCAGAGTCCTGTTGAGTGTGGGGTTGCGTAAAGGCTCCCCCAGGGAGTTCAGGTGTACCCAAAGGCTTCCGCTCAGAGCACTTTTTGATGGCAGAAAGTGGCTCCGTAGGTGTTTTTTCGGGTCTAACTCGGGTTCAGCTTCTTGTTGCGGTTAGGGTTATGTTTAGGGTTGTTAGGAAAGAGTGAAGACGCAGAGTCCTGTTGAGTGTGGGGTTGCGTAAAGGCTCCCCCAGGGAGTTCAGGTGTACCCAAAGGCTTCCGCTGAGAGCACTTTTTGATGGCAGAAAGTGGCACCGTACGTGTTTTTTCGGGTCTAACTTGTGTTCAGCTTCTTGTTGCGGTTAGGGTTATGTTTAGGGTTGTTAGGAAAGAGTGAAGACGCAGAGTCCTGTTGAGTGTGGGGTTGCGTAAAGGCTCCCCCAGGGAGTTCAGGTGTACCCAAAGGCTTCCGCTGAGAGCACTTTTTGATGGCAGAAAGTGGAACCGTACGTGTTTTTTCGGGTCTAACTCGGGTTCAGCTTCTTGTTGCGGTTAGGGTTATGTTTAGGGTTGTTAGGAAAGAGTGAAGACGCAGAGTCCTGTTGAGTGTGGGGTTGCGTAAAGGCTCCCCCAGGGAGTTCAGGTGTACCCAAACGCTTCCGCTGAGAGCACTTTTGGATGGCAGAAAGTGGCACCGTACGTGTTTTTTCGGGTCTGACTCGGGTTCAGCTTCTTGTTGCGGTTAGGGTTATGTTTAGGGTTGTTAGGAAAGAGTGAAGACGCAGAGTCCTGTTGAGTGTGGGGTTGCGTAAAGGCTCCCCCAGGGAGTTCAGGTGTACCCAAAGGCTTCCGCTGAGAGCACTTTTTGATGGCAGAAAGTGGCACCGTACGTGTTTTTTCGGGTCTAACTCGGGTTGAGCTTCTTGTTGCGGTTAGGGTTATGTTTAGGGTTGTTAGGAAAGAGTGAAGACGCAGAGTCCTGTTGAGTGTGGGGTTGCGTAAAGGCTCCCCCAGGGAGTTCAGGTGTACCCAAAGGCTTCCGCTGAGAGCACTTTTTGATGGCAGAAAGTGGCACCGTACGTGTTTTTTCGGGTCTAACTCGGGTTCAGCTTCTTGTTGCGGTTAGGGTTATGTTTAGGGTTGTTAGGAAAGAGTGAAGACGCAGAGTCCTGTTGAGTGTGGGGTTGCGTAAAGGCTCCCCCAGGGAGTTCAGGTGTACCCAAAGGCTTCCGCTGAGAGCACTTTTTGATGGCAGAACGTGGCACCGTACGTGTTTTTTCGGGTCTAACTCGGGTTCAGCTTCTTGTTGCGGTTAGGGTTATGTTTAGGGTTGTTAGGAAAGAGTGAAGACGCAGAGTCCTGTTGAGTGTGGGGTTGCGTAAAGGCTCCCCCAGGGAGTTCAGGTGTACCCAAAGGCTTCCGCTGAGAGCACTTTTTGATGGCAGAAAGTGGCACCGTACGTGTTTTTTCGGGTCTAACTCGGGTTGAGCTTCTTGTTGCGGTTAGGGTTATGTTTAGGGTTGTTAGGAAAGAGTGAAGACGCAGAGTCCTGTTGAGTGTGGGGTTGCGTAAAGGCTCCCCCAGGGAGTTCAGGTGTACCCAAAGGCTTCCGCTGAGAGCACTTTTTGATGGCAGAAAGTGGCACCGTACGTGTTTTTTCGGGTCTAACTCGGGTTCAGCTTCTTGTTGCGGTTAGGTTTATGTTTAGGGTTGTTAGGAAAGAGTGAAGACGCAGAGTCCTGTTGAGTGTGGGGTTGCGTAAAGGCTCCCCCAGGGAGTTCAGGTGTACCCAAAGGCTTCCGCTGAGAGCACTTTTTGATGGCAGAAAGTGGCACCGTACGTGTTTTTTCGGGTCTAACTCGGGTTCAGCTTCTTGTTGCGGTTAGGGTTATGTTTAGGGTTGTTAGGAAAGAGTGAAGACGCAGAGTCCTGTTGAGTGTGGGGTTGCGTAAAGGCTCCCCCAGGGAATTCAGGTGTACCCAAAGGCTTCCACTGAGAGCACTTTTGGATGGCAGAAAGTGGCACCGTACGTGTTTTTTCGGGTCTAACTCGGGTTCAGCTTCTTGTTGCGGTTAGGGTTATGTTTAGGGTTGTTAGGAAAGAGTGAAGACGCAGAGTCCTGTTGAGTGTGGGGTTGCGTAAAGGCTCCCCCAGGGAGTTCAGGTGTACCCAAAGGCTTCCGCTGAGAGCACTTTTTGATGGCAGAAAGTGGCACCGTACGTGTTTTTTCGGGTCTAACTCGGGTTCAGCTTCTTGTTGCGGTTAGGGTTATGTTTAGGGTTGTTAGGAAAGAGTGAAGACGCAGAGTCCTGTTGAGTGTGGGGTTGCGTAAAGGCTCCCCCAGGGAGTTCAGGTGTACCCAAAGGCTTCCGCTGAGAGCACTTTTTGATGGCAGAAAGTGGCACCGTACGTGTTTTTTCGGGTCTAACTCGGGTTCAGCTTCTTGTTGCGGTTAGGGTTATGTTTAGGGTTGTTAGGAAAGAGTGAAGACGCAGAGTCCTGTTGAGTGTGGGGTTGCGTAAAGGCTCCCCCAGGGAGTTCAGGTGTACCCAAAGGCTTCCGCTGAGAGCACCTTTGGATGGCAGAAAGTGGCACCGTACGTGTTTTTTCGGGTCTAACTCGGGTTCAGCTTCTTGTTGCGGTTAGGGTTATGTTTAGGGTTGTTAGGAAAGAGTGAAGACGCAGAGTCCTGTTGAGTGTGGGGTTGCGTAAAGGCTCCCCCAGGGAGTTCAGGTGTACCCAAAGGCTTCCGCTGAGAGCACTTTTTGATGGCAGAAAGTGGCACCGTACGTGTTTTTTCGGGTCTAACTCGGGTTCAGCTTCTTGTTGCGGTTAGGGTTATGTTTAGGGTTGTTAGGAAAGAGTGAAGACGCAGAGTCCTGTTGAGTGTGGGGTTGCGTAAAGGCTCCCCCAGGGAGTTCAGGTGTACCCAAAGGCTTCCGCTCAGAGCACTTTTTGATGGCAGAAAGTGGCACCGTACGTGTTTTTTCGGGTCTAACTCGGGTTGAGCTTCTTGTTCCGGTTAGGCTTATGTTTAGGATTGTTAGGAAACAGTGAAGACGCAGAGTCCTGTTGAGTGTGGGGTTGCGTAAAGGCTCCCCCAGGGAGTTCAGGTGTACCCAAAGGCTTCCGCTGAGAGCACTTTTTGACGGCAGAAAGTGGCACCGTACGTGTTTTTTCGGGTCTAACTCGGGTTCAGCTTCTTGTTGCGGTTAGGGTTATGTTTAGGGTTGTTAGGAAAGAGTGAAGACGCAGAGTCCTGTTGAGTGTGGGGTTGCGTAAAGGCTCCCCCAGGGAGTTCAGGTGTACCCAAAGGCTTCTGCTGAGAGCACTTTTTGATGGCAGAAAGTGGCACCGTACGTGTTTTTTCGGGTCTAACTCGGGTTCAGCTTCTTGTTGCGGTTAGGGTTATGTTTAGAGTTGTTAGGAAAGAGTGAAGACGCAGAGTCCTGTTGAGTGTGGGGTTGCGTAAAGGCTCCCCCAGGGAGTTCAGGTGTACCCAAAGGCTTCCGCTGAGAGCACTTTTTGATGGCAGAAAGTGGCACCGTACGTGTTTTTTCGGGTCTAACTCGGGTTCAGCTTCTTGTTGCGGTTAGGGTTATGTTTAGGGTTGTTAGGAAAGAGTGAAGACGCAGAGTCCTGTTGAGTGTGGGGTTGCGTAAAGGCTCCCCCAGGGAATTCAGGTGTACCCAAAGACTTCCGCTGAGAGCACTTTTTGATGGCAGAAAGTGGCACCGTACGTGTTTTTTCGGGTCTAACTCGGGTTCAGCTTCTTGTTGCGGTTAGGGTTATGTTTAGGGTTGTTAGGAAAGAGTGAAGACGCAGAGTCCTGTTGAGTGTGGGGTTGCGTAAAGGCTCCCCCAGGGAGTTCAGGTGTACCCAAAGGCTTCCGCTGAGAGCACTTTTTGATGGCAGAAAGTGGCACCGTACGTGTTTTTTCGGGTCTGACTCGGGTTCAGCTTCTTGTTCCGGTTAGGGTTATGTTTAGGGTTGTTAGGAAAGAGTGAAGACGCAGAGTCCTGTTGAGTGTGGGGTTGCGTAAAGGCTCCCCCAGGGAGTTCAGGTGTACCCAAAGGCTTCCGCTGAGAGCACTTTTTGATGGCAGAAAGTGGCTCCGTACGTGTTTTTTCGGGTCTAACTCGGGTTGAGCTTCTTGTTGCGGTTAGGGTTATGTTTAGGGTTGTTAGGAAAGAGTGAAGACGCAGAGTCCTGTTGAGTGTGGGGTTGCGTAAAGGCTCCCCCAGGGAGTTCAGGTGTACCCAAAGGCTTCCGCTGAGAGCACTTTTTGATGGCAGAAAGTGGCACCGTACGTGTTTTTTCGGGTCTAACTCGGGTTCAGCTTCTTGTTGCGGTTAGGGTTATGTTTAGGGTTGTTAGGAAAGAGTGAAGACGCAGAGTCCTGTTGAGTGTGGGGTTGCGTAAAGGCTCCCCCAGGGAGTTCAGGTGTACCCAAAGGCTTCCGCTGAGAGCACTTTTTGATGGCAGAAAGTGGCACCGTACGTGTTTTTTCGGGTCTAACTCGGGTTCAGCTTCTTGTTGCGGTTAGGGTTATGTTTAGGGTTGTTAGGAAAGAGTGAAGACGCAGAGTCCTGTTGAGTGTGGGGTTGCGTAAAGGCTCCCCCAGGGAGTTCAGGTGTACCCAAAGGCTTCCGCTCAGAGCACTTTTTGATGGCAGAAAGTGGCACCGTACGTGTTTTTTCGGGTCTAACTCGGGTTCAGCTTCTTGTTGCGGTTAGGGTTATGTTTAGGGTTGTTAGGAAAGAGTGAAGACGCAGAGTCCTGTTGAGTGTGGGGTTGCGTAAAGGCTCCCCCAGGGAGTTCAGGTGTACCCAAAGGCTTCCGCTCAGAGCACTTTTTGATGGCAGAAAGTGGCACCGTACGTGTTTTTTCGGGTCTAACTCGGGTTCAGCTTCTTGTTCCGGTTAGGGTTATGTTTAGGGTTGTTAGGGAAGAGTGAAGACGCAGAGTCCTGTTGAGTGTGGGGTTGCGTAAAGGCTCCCCCAGGGAATTCAGGTGTACCCAAAGGCTTCCGCTGAGAGCACTTTTTGATGGGAGAAAGTGGCACCGTACGTGTTTTTTCGGGTCTAACTCGGGTTCAGCTTCTTGTTGCGGTTAGGGTTATGTTTAGGGTTGTTAGGAAAGAGTGAAGACGCAGAGTCCTGTTGAGTGTGGGGTTGCGTAAAGGCTCCCCCAGGGAGTTCAGGTGTACCCAAAGGCTTCCGCTGAGAGCACTTTTTGATGGCAGAAAGTGGCACCGTACGTGTTTTTTCGGGTCTAACTCGGGTTCAGCTTCTTGTTGCGGTTAGGGTTATGTTTAGGGTTGTTAGGAAAGAGTGAAGACGCAGAGTCCTGTTGAGTGTGGGGTTGCGTAAAGGCTCCCCCAGGGAGTTCAGGTGTACCCAAAGGCTTCCGCTGAGAGCACTTTTTGATGGCAGAAAGTGGCACCGTACGTGTTTTTTCGGGTCTAACTCGGGTTGAGCTTCTTGTTGCGGTTAGGGTTATGTTTAGGGTTGTTAGGAAAGAGTGAAGACGCAGAGTCCTGTTGAGTGTGGGGTTGCGTAAAGGCTCCCCCAGGGAGTTCAGGTGTACCCAAAGGCTTCCGCTGAGAGCACTTTTTGATGGCAGAAAGTGGCACCGTACGTGTTTTTTCGGGTCTAACTCGGGTTCAGCTTCTTGTTGCGGTTAGGGTTATGTTTAGGGTTGTTAGGAAAGAGTGAAGACGCAGAGTCCTGTTGAGTGTGGGGTTGCGTAAAGGCTCCCCCAGGGAGTTCAGGTGTACCCAAAGGCTTCCGCTGAGAGCACTTTTTGATGGCAGAAAGTGGCACCGTACGTGTTTTTTCGGGTCTAACTCGGGTTCAGCTTCTTGTTGCGGTTAGGGTTATGTTTAGGGTTGTTAGGAAAGAGTGAAGACGCAGAGTCCTGTTGAGTGTGGGGTTGCGTAAAGGCTCCCCCAGGGAGTTCAGGTGTACCCAAAGGCTTCCGCTGAGAGCACTTTTGGATGGCAGAAAGTGGCACCGTACGTGTTTTTTCGGGTCTGACTCGGGTTCAGCTTCTTGTTGCGGTTAGGGTTATGTTTAGGGTTGTTAGGAAAGAGTGAAGACGCAGAGTCCTGTTGAGTGTGGGGTTGCGTAAAGGCTCCCCCAGGGAGTTCAGGTGTACCCAAAGGCTTCCGCTGAGAGCACTTTTTGATGGCAGAAAGTGGCACCGTACGTGTTTTTTCGGGTCTAACTCGGGTTGAGCTTCTTGTTGCGGTTAGGGTTATGTTTAGGGTTGTTAGGAAAGAGTGAAGACGCAGAGTCCTGTTGAGTGTGGGGTTGCGTAAAGGCTCCCCCAGGGAGTTCAGGTGTACCCAAAGGCTTCCGCTGAGAGCACTTTTTGATGGCAGAAAGTGGCACCGTACGTGTTTTTTCGGGTCTAACTCGGGTTCAGCTTCTTGTTGCGGTTAGGGTTATGTTTAGGGTTGTTAGGAAAGAGTGAAGACGCAGAGTCCTGTTGAGTGTGGGGTTGCGTAAAGGCTCCCCCAGGGAGTTCAGGTGTACCCAAAGGCTTCCGCTGAGAGCACTTTTTGATGGCAGAAAGTGGCACCGTACGTGTTTTTTCGGGTCTAACTCGGGTTCAGCTTCTTGTTGCGGTTAGGGTTATGTTTAGGGTTGTTAGGAAAGAGTGAAGACGCAGAGTCCTGTTGAGTGTGGGGTTGCGTAAAGGCTCCCCCAGGGAGTTCAGGTGTACCCAAAGGCTTCCGCTGAGAGCACTTTTTGATGGCAGAAAGTGGCACCGTACGTGTTTTTTCGGGTCTAACTCGGGTTGAGCTTCTTGTTGCGGTTAGGGTTATGTTTAGGGTTGTTAGGAAAGAGTGAAGACGCAGAGTCCTGTTGAGTGTGGGGTTGAGTAAAGGCTCCCCCAGGGAGTTCAGGTGTACCCAAAGGCTTCCGCTGAGAGCACTTTTTGATGGCAGAAAGTGGCACCGTACGTGTTTTTTCGGGTCTAACTCGGGTTCAGCTTCTTGTTGCGGTTAGGGTTATGTTTAGGGTTGTTAGGAAAGAGTGAAGACGCAGAGTCCTGTTGAGTGTGGGGTTGCGTAAAGGCTCCCCCAGGGAGTTCAGGTGTACCCAAAGGCTTCCGCTGAGAGCACTTTTTGATGGCAGAAAGTGGCACCGTACGTGTTTTTTCGGGTCTAACTCGGGTTCAGCTTCTTGTTGCGGTTAGGGTTATGTTTAGGGTTGTTAGGAAAGAGTGAAGACGCAGAGTCCTGTTGAGTGTGGGGTTGCGTAAAGGCTCCCCCAGGGAATTCAGGTGTACCCAAAGGCTTCCGCTGAGAGCACTTTTGGATGGCAGAAAGTGGCACCGTACGTGTTTTTTCGGGTCTAACTCGGGTTCAGCTTCTTGTTGCGGTTAGGGTTATGTTTAGGGTTGTTAGGAAAGAGTGAAGACGCAGAGTCCTGTTGAGTGTGGGGTTGCGTAAAGGCTCCCCCAGGGAGTTCAGGTGTACCCAAAGGCTTCCGCTGAGAGCACTTTTTGATGGCAGAAAGTGGCACCGTACGTGTTTTTTCGGGTCTAACTCGGGTTCAGCTTCTTGTTGCGGTTAGGGTTATGTTTAGGGTTGTTAGGAAAGAGTGAAGACGCAGAGTCCTGTTGAGTGTGGGGTTGCGTAAAGGCTCCCCCAGGGAGTTCAGGTGTACCCAAAGGCTTCCGCTGAGAGCACTTTTTGATGGCAGAAAGTGGCACCGTACGTGTTTTTTCGGGTCTAACTCGGGTTCAGCTTCTTGTTGCGGTTAGGGTTATGTTTAGGGTTGTTAGGAAAGAGTGAAGACGCAGAGTCCTGTTGAGTGTGGGGTTGCGTAAAGGCTCCCCCAGGGAGTTCAGGTGTACCCAAAGGCTTCCGCTGAGAGCACTTTTTGATGGCAGAAAGTGGCACCGTACGTGTTTTTTCGGGTCTAACTCGGGTTCAGCTTCTTGTTGCGGTTAGGGTTATGTTTAGGGTTGTTAGGAAAGAGTGAAGACGCAGAGTCCTGTTGAGTGTGGGGTTGCGTAAAGGCTCCCCCAGGGAGTTCAGGTGTACCCAAAGGCTTCCGCTGAGAGCACTTTTGGATGGCAGAAAGTGGCACCGTACGTGTTTTTTCGGGTCTGACTCGGGTTCAGCTTCTTGTTGCGGTTAGGGTTATGTTTAGGGTTGTTAGGAAAGAGTGAAGACGCAGAGTCCTGTTGAGTGTGGGGTTGCGTAAAGGCTCCCCCAGGGAGTTCAGGTGTACCCAAAGGCTTCCGCTGAGAGCACTTTTTGATGGCAGAAAGTGGCACCGTACGTGTTTTTTCGGGTCTAACTCGGGTTGAGCTTCTTGTTGCGGTTAGGGTTATGTTTAGGGTTGTTAGGAAAGAGTGAAGACGCAGAGTCCTGTTGAGTGTGGGGTTGCGTAAAGGCTCCCCCAGGGAGTTCAGGTGTACCCAAAGGCTTCCGCTGAGAGCACTTTTTGATGGCAGAAAGTGGCACCGTACGTGTTTTTTCGGGTCTAACTCGGGTTGAGCTTCTTGTTGCGGTTAGGGTTATGTTTAGGGTTGTTAGGAAAGAGTGAAGACGCAGAGTCCTGTTGAGTGTGGGGTTGCGTAAAGGCTCCCCCAGGGAGTTCAGGTGTACCCAAAGGCTTCCGCTGAGAGCACTTTTTGATGGCAGAAAGTGGCACCGTACGTGTTTTTTCGGGTCTAACTCGGGTTCAGCTTCTTGTTGCGGTTAGGGTTATGTTTAGGGTTGTTAGGAAAGAGTGAAGACGCAGAGTCCTGTTGAGTGTGGGGTTGCGTAAAGGCTCCCCCAGGGAGTTCAGGTGTACCCAAAGGCTTCCGCTGAGAGCACTTTTTGATGGCAGAAAGTGGCACCGTACGTGTTTTTTCGGGTCTAACTCGGGTTCAGCTTCTTGTTGCGGTTAGGGTTATGTTTAGGGTTGTTAGGAAAGAGTGAAGACGCAGAGTCCTGTTGAGTGTGGGGTTGCGTAAAGGCTCCCCCAGGGAATTCAGGTGTACCCAAAGGCTTCCGCTGAGAGCACTTTTGGATGGCAGAAAGTGGCACCGTACGTGTTTTTTCGGGTCTAACTCGGGTTCAGCTTCTTGTTGCGGTTAGGGTTATGTTTAGGGTTGTTAGGAAAGAGTGAAGACGCAGAGTCCTGTTGAGTGTGGGGTTGCGTAAAGGCTCCCCCAGGGAGTTCAGGTGTACCCAAAGGCTTCCGCTGAGAGCACTTTTTGATGGCAGAAAGTGGCACCGTACGTGTTTTTTCGGGTCTAACTCGGGTTGAGCTTCTTGTTGCGGTTAGGGTTATGTTTAGGGTTGTTAGGAAAGAGTGAAGACGCAGAGTCCTGTTGAGTGTGGGGTTGCGTAAAGGCTCCCCCAGGGAGTTCAGGTGTACCCAAAGGCTTCCGCTGAGAGCACTTTTGGATGGCAGAAAGTGGCACCGTACGTGTTTTTTCGGGTCTAACTCGGGTTCAGCTTCTTGTTGCGGTTAGGGTTATGTTTAGGGTTGTTAGGAAAGAGTGAAGACGCAGAGTCCTGTTGAGTGTGGGGTTGCGTAAAGGCTCCCCCAGGGAGTTCAGGTGTACCCAAAGGCTTCCGCTGAGAGCACCTTTGGATGGCAGAAAGTGGCACCGTACGTGTTTTTTCGGGTCTAACTCGGGTTCAGCTTCTTGTTGCGGTTAGGGTTATGTTTAGGGTTGTTAGGAAAGAGTGAAGACGCAGAGTCCTGTTGAGTGTGGGGTTGCGTAAAGGCTCCCCCAGGGAGTTCAGGTGTACCCAAAGGCTTCCGCTGAGAGCACTTTTTGATGGCAGAAAGTGGCACCGTACGTGTTTTTTCGGGTCTAACTCGGGTTCAGCTTCTTGTTGCGGTTAGGGTTATGTTTAGGGTTGTTAGGAAAGAGTGAAGACGCAGAGTCCTGTTGAGTGTGGGGTTGCGTAAAGGCTCCCCCAGGGAGTTCAGGTGTACCCAAAGGCTTCCGCTGAGAGCACTTTTTGATGGCAGAAAGTGGCACCGTACGTGTTTTTTCGGGTCTAACTCGGGTTGAGCTTCTTGTTCCGGTTAGGCTTATGTTTAGGATTGTTAGGAAACAGTGAAGACGCAGAGTCCTGTTGAGTGTGGGGTTGCGTAAAGGCTCCCCCAGGGAGTTCAGGTGTACCCAAAGGCTTCCGCTGAGAGCACTTTTTGATGGCAGAAAGTGGCACCGTACGTGTTTTTTCGGGTCTAACTCGGGTTCAGCTTCTTGTTGCGGTTAGGGTTATGTTTAGGGTTGTTAGGAAAGAGTGAAGACGCAGAGTCCTGTTGAGTGTGGGGTTGCGTAAAGGCTCCCCCAGGGAGTTCAGGTGTACCCAAAGGCTTCTGCTGAGAGCACTTTTTGATGGCAGAAAGTGGCACCGTACGTGTTTTTTCGGGTCTAACTCGGGTTCAGCTTCTTGTTGCGGTTAGGGTTATGTTTAGGGTTGTTAGGAAAGAGTGAAGACGCAGAGTCCTGTTGAGTGTGGGGTTGCGTAAAGGCTCCCCCAGGGAGTTCAGGTGTACCCAAAGGCTTCCGCTGAGAGCACTTTTTGATGGCAGAAAGTGGCACCGTACGTGTTTTTTCGGGTCTAACTCGGGTTCAGCTTCTTGTTGCGGTTAGGGTTATGTTTAGGGTTGTTAGGAAAGAGTGAAGACGCAGAGTCCTGTTGAGTGTGGGGTTGCGTAAAGGCTCCCCCAGGGAATTCAGGTGTACCCAAAGACTTCCGCTGAGAGCACTTTTTGATGGCAGAAAGTGGCACCGTACGTGTTTTTTCGGGTCTAACTCGGGTTGAGCTTCTTGTTGCGGTTAGGGTTATGTTTAGGGTTGTTAGGAAAGAGTGAAGACGCAGAGTCCTGTTGAGTGTGGGGTTGCGTAAAGGCTCCCCCAGGGAGTTCAGGTGTACCCAAAGGCTTCCGCTGAGAGCACTTTTTGATGGCAGAAAGTGGCACCGTACGTGTTTTTTAGGGTCTGACTCGGGTTCAGCTTCTTGTTCCGGTTAGGGTTATGTTTAGGGTTGTTAGGAAAGAGTGAAGACGCAGAGTCCTGTTGAGTGTGGGGTTGCGTAAAGGCTCCCCCAGGGAGTTCAGGTGTACCCAAAGGCTTCCGCTGAGAGCACTTTTTGATGGCAGAAAGTGGCTCCGTACGTGTTTTTTCGGGTCTAACTCGGGTTCAGCTTCTTGTTCCGGTTAGGGTTATGTTTAGGGTTGTTAGGAAAGAGTGAAGACGCAGAGTCCTGTTGAGTGTGCGGTTGCGTAAAGGCTCCCCCAGGGAGTTCAGGTGTACCCAAAGGCTTCCGCTGAGAGCACTTTTTGATGGCAGAAAGTGGCACCGTACGTGTTTTTTCGGGTCTAACTCGGGTTCAGCTTCTTGTTGCGGTTAGGGTTATGTTTAGGGTTGTTAGGAAAGAGTGAAGACGCAGAGTCCTGTTGAGTGTGGGGTTGCGTAAAGGCTCCCCCAGGGAGTTCAGGTGTACCCAAAGGCTTCCGCTGAGAGCACTTTTTGATGGCAGAAAGTGGCACCGTACGTGTTTTTTCGGGTCTAACTCGGGTTCAGCTTCTTGTTGCGGTTAGGGTTATGTTTAGGGTTGTTAGGAAAGAGTGAAGACGCAGAGTCCTGTTGAGTGTGGGGTTGCGTAAAGGCTCCCCCAGGGAGTTCAGGTGTACCCAAAGGCTTCCGCTGAGAGCACTTTTTGATGGCAGAAAGTGGCACCGTACGTGTTTTTTCGGGTCTAACTCGGGTTCAGCTTCTTGTTGCGGTTAGGGTTATGTTTAGGGTTGTTAGGAAAGAGTGAAGACGCAGAGTCCTGTTGAGTGTGGGGTTGCGTAAAGGCTCCCCCAGGGAGTTCAGGTGTACCCAAAGGCTTCCGCTCAGAGCACTTTTTGATGGCAGAAAGTGGCACCGTACGTGTTTTTTCGGGTCTAACTCGGGTTCAGCTTCTTGTTGCGGTTAGGGTTATGTTTAGGGTTGTTAGGAAAGAGTGAAGACGCAGAGTCCTGTTGAGTGTGGGGTTGCGTAAAGGCTCCCCCAGGGAGTTCAGGTGTACCCAAAGGCTTCCGCTCAGAGCACTTTTTGATGGCAGAAAGTGGCACCGTACGTGTTTTTTCGGGTCTAACTCGGGTTCAGCTTCTTGTTCCGGTTAGGGTTATGTTTAGGGTTGTTAGGGAAGAGTGAAGACGCAGAGTCCTGTTGAGTGTGGGGTTGCGTAAAGGCTCCCCCAGGGAATTCAGGTGTACCCAAAGGCTTCCGCTGAGAGCACTTTTTGATGGCAGAAAGTGGCACCGTACGTGTTTTTTCGGGTCTAACTCGGGTTCAGCTTCTTGTTGCGGTTAGGGTTATGTTTAGGGTTGTTAGGAAAGAGTGAAGACGCAGAGTCCTGTTGAGTGTGGGGTTGCGTAAAGGCTCCCCCAGGGAGTTCAGGTGTACCCAAAGGCTTCCGCTGAGAGCACTTTTGGATGGCAGAAAGTGGCACCGTACGTGTTTTTTCGGGTCTAACTCGGGTTCAGCTTCTTGTTGCGGTTAGGGTTATGTTTAGGGTTGTTAGGAAAGAGTGAAGACGCAGAGTCCTGTTGAGTGTGGGGTTGCGTAAAGGCTCCCCCAGGGAGTTCAGGTGTACCCAAAGGCTTCCGCTGAGAGCACTTTTTGATGGCAGAAAGTGGCACCGTACGTGTTTTTTCGGGTCTAACTCGGGTTCAGCTTCTTGTTGCGGTTAGGGTTATGTTTAGGGTTGTTAGGAAAGAGTGAAGACGCAGAGTCCTGTTGAGTGTGGGGTTGCGTAAAGGCTCCCCCAGGGAGTTCAGGTGTACCCAAAGGCTTCCGCTGAGAGCACTTTTGGATGGCAGAAAGTGGCACCGTACGTGTTTTTTCGGGTCTAACTCGGGTTGAGCTTCTTGTTGCGGTTAGGGTTATGTTTAGGGTTGTTAGGAAAGAGTGAAGACGCAGAGTCCTGTTGAGTGTGGGGTTGCGTAAAGGCTCCCCCAGGGAATTCAGGTGTACCCAAAGGCTTCCGCTGAGAGCACTTTTGGATGGCAGAAAGTGGCACCGTACGTGTTTTTTCGGGTCTAACTCGGGTTCAGCTTCTTGTTGCGGTTAGGGTTATGTTTAGGGTTGTTAGGAAAGAGTGAAGACGCAGAGTCCTGTTGAGTGTGGGGCTGAATAAAGGCTCCCCCAGGGAGTTCAGGTGTACCCAAAGGCTTCCGCTGAGAGCACTTTTTGATGGCAGAAAGTGGCACCGTACGTGTTTTTTCGGGTCTAACTCGGGTTGAGCTTCTTGTTGCGGTTAGGGTTATGTTTAGGGTTGTTAGGAAAGAGTGAAGACGCAGAGTCCTGTTGAGTGTGGGGTTGCGTAAAGGCTCCCCCAGGGAGTTCAGGTGTACCCAAAGGCTTCCGCTGAGAACACTTTTGGATGGCAGAAAGTGGCACCGTACGTGTTTTTTCGGGTCTAACTCGGGTTCAGCTTCTTGTTGCGGTTAGGGTTATGTTTAGGGTTGGTAGGAAAGAGTGAAGACGCAGAGTCCTGTTGAGTGTGGGGTTGCGTAAAGGCTCCCCCAGGGAGTTCAGGTGTACCCAAAGGCTTCCGCTGAGAGCACTTTTTGATGGCAGAAAGTGGCACCGTACGTGTTTTTTCGGGTCTAACTCGGGTTCAGCTTCTTGTTGCGGTTAGGGTTATGTTTAGGGTTGGTAGGAAAGAGTGAAGACGCAGAGTCCTGTTGAGTGTGGGGTTGCGTAAAGGCTCCCCCAGGGAGTTCAGGTGTACCCAAAGGCTTCCGCTCAGAGCACTTTTTGATGGCAGAAAGTGGCACCGTACGTGTTTTTTCGGGTCTAACTCGGGTTCAGCTTCTTGTTGCGGTTAGGGTTATGTTTAGGGTTGTTAGGAAAGAGTGAAGGCGCAGAGTCCTGTTGAGTGTGGGGTTGCGTAAAGGCTCCCCCAGGGAGTTCAGGTGTACCCAAAGGCTTCCGCTGAGAGCACTTTTTGATGGCAGAAAGTGGCACCGTACGTGTTTTTTCGGGTCTAACTCGGGTTCAGCTTCTTGTTGCGGTTAGGGTTATGTTTAGGGTTGTTAGGAAAGAGTGAAGACGCAGAGTCCTGTTGAGTGTGGGGTTGCGTAAAGGTTCCCCCAGGGAGTTCAGGTGTACCCAAAGGCTTCCGCTGAGAGCACTTTTGGATGGCAGAAAGTGGCACCGTACGTGTTTTTTCGGGTCTAACTCGGGTTCAGCTTCTTGTTGCGGTTAGGGTTATGTTTAGGGTTGTTAGGAAAGAGTGAAGACGCAGAGTCCTGTTGAGTGTGGGGTTGCGTAAAGGCTCCCCCAGGGAGTTCAGGTGTACCCAAAGGCTTCCGCTGAGAGCACTTTTGGATGGCAGAAAGTGGCACCGTACGTGTTTTTTCGGGTCTAACTCGGGTTCAGCTTCTTGTTGCGGTTAGGGTTATGTTTAGGGTTGTTAGGAAAGAGTGAAGACGCAGAGTCCTGTTGAGTGTGGGGTTGCGTAAAGGCTCCCCCAGGGAGTTCAGGTGTACCCAAAGGCTTCCGCTGAGAGCACTTTTTGATGGCAGAAAGTGGCACCGTACGTGTTTTTTCGGGTCTAACTCGGGTTCAGCTTCTTGTTGCGGTTAGGGTTATGTTTAGGGTTGTTAGGAAAGAGTGAAGACGCAGAGTCCTGTTGAGTGTGGGGTTGCATAAAGGCTCCCCCAGGGAGTTCAGGTGTACCCAAAGGCTTCCGCTGAGAGCACTTTTGGATGGCAGAAAGTGGCACCGTACGTGTTTTTTCGGGTCTAACTCGGGTTCAGCTTCTTGTTGCGGTTAGGGTTATGTTTAGGGTTGTTAGGAAAGAGTGAAGGCGCAGAGTCCTGTTGAGTGTGGGGTTGCGTAAAGGCTCCCCCAGGGAGTTCAGGTGTACCCAAAGGCTTCCGCTGAGAGCACTTTTTGATGGCAGAAAGTGGCACCGTACGTGTTTTTTCGGGTCTAACTCGGGTTCAGCTTCTTGTTGCAGTTAGGGTTATGTTTAGGGTTGTTAGGAAAGAGTGAAGACGCAGAGTCCTGTTGAGTGTGGGGTTGCGTAAAGGCTCCCCCAGGGAATTCAGGTGTACCCAAAGGCTTCCGCTGAGAGCACTTTTGGATGGCAGAAAGTGGCACCGTACGTGTTTTTTCGGGTCTAACTCGGGTTCAGCTTCTTGTTGCGGTTAGGGTTATGTTTAGGGTTGTTAGGAAAGAGTGAAGACGCAGAGTCCTGTTGAGTGTGGGGTTGCGTAAAGGCTCCCCCAGGGAGTTCAGGTGTACCCAAAGGCTTCCGCTGAGAGCACTTTTTGATGGCAGAAAGTGGCACCGTACGTGTTTTTTCGGGTCTAACTCGGGTTCAGCTTCTTGTTGCGGTTAGGGTTATGTTTAGGGTTGTTAGGAAAGAGTGAAGACGCAGAGTCCTGTTGAGTGTGGGGTTGCGTAAAGGCTCCCCCAGGGAGTTCAGGTGTACCCAAAGGCTTCCGCTGAGAGCACTTTTTGATGGCAGAAAGTGGCACCGTACGTGTTTTTTCGGGTCTAACTCGGGTTGAGCTTCTTGTTGCGGTTAGGGTTATGTTTAGGGTTGTTAGGAAAGAGTGAAGACGCAGAGTCCTGTTGAGTGTGGGGTTGCGTAAAGGCTCCCCCAGGGAGTTCAGGTGTACCCAAAGGCTTCCGCTGAGAGCACTTTTTGATGGCAGAAAGTGGCACCGTACGTGTTTTTTCGGGTCTAACTCGGGTTCAGCTTCTTGTTGCGGTTAGGGTTATGTTTAGGGTTGTTAGGAAAGAGTGAAGACGCAGAGTCCTGTTGAGTGTGGGGTTGCGTAAAGGCTCCCCCAGGGAGTTCAGGTGTACCCAAAGGCTTCCGCTGAGAGCACTTTTGGATGGCAGAAAGTGGCACCGTACGTGTTTTTTCGGGTCTAACTCGGGTTGAGCTTCTTGTTGCGGTTAGGGTTATGTTTAGGGTTGTTAGGAAAGAGTGAAGACGCAGAGTCCTGTTGAGTGTGGGGTTGCGTAAAGGCTCCCCCAGGGAATTCAGGTGTACCCAAAGGCTTCCGCTGAGAGCACTTTTGGATGGCAGAAAGTGGCACCGTACGTGTTTTTTCGGGTCTAACTCGGGTTCAGCTTCTTGTTGCGGTTAGGGTTATGTTTAGGGTTGTTAGGAAACAGTGAAGACGCAGAGTCCTGTTGAGTGTGGGGTTGCGTAAAGGCTCCCCCAGGGAGTTCAGGTGTACCCAAAGGCTTCCGCTGAGAGCACTTTTTGATGGCAGAAAGTGGCACCGTACGTGTTTTTTCGGGTCTAACTCGGGTTCAGCTTCTTGTTGCGGTTAGGGTTATGTTTAGGGTTGTTAGGAAAGAGTGAAGACGCAGAGTCCTGTTGAGTGTGGGGTTGCGTAAAGGCTCCCCCAGGGAGTTCAGGTGTACCCAAAGGCTTCCGCTGAGAGCACTTTTTGATGGCAGAAAGTGGCACCGTACGTGTTTTTTCGGGTCTAACTCGGGTTCAGCTTCTTGTTGCGGTTAGGGTTATGTTTAGGGTTGTTAGGAAAGAGTGAAGACGCAGAGTCCTGTTGAGTGTGGGGTTGCGTAAAGGCTCCCCCAGGGAGTTCAGGTGTACCCAAAGGCTTCCGCTGAGAGCACTTTTTGATGGCAGAAAGTGGCACCGTACGTGTTTTTTCGGGTCTAACTCGGGTTCAGCTTCTTGTTGCGGTTAGGGTTATGTTTAGGGTTGTTAGGAAAGAGTGAAGACGCAGAGTCCTGTTGAGTGTGGGGTTGCGTAAAGGCTCCCCCAGGGAGTTCAGGTGTACCCAAAGGCTTCCGCTGAGAGCACTTTTTGATGGCAGAAAGTGGCACCGTACATGTTTTTTCGGGTCTAACTCGGGTTCAGCTTCTTGTTGCGGTTAGGGTTATGTTTAGGGTTGTTAGGAAAGAGTGAAGACGCAGAGTCCTGTTGAGTGTGGGGTTGCGTAAAGGCTCCCCCAGGGAGTTCAGGTGTACCCAAAGGCTTCCGCTGAGAGCACTTTTGGATGGCAGAAAGTGGCACCGTACGTGTTTTTTCGGGTCTAACTCGGGTTCAGCTTCTTGTTGCGGTTAGGGTTATGTTTAGGGTTGTTAGGAAAGAGTGAAGACGCAGAGTCCTGTTGAGTGTGGGGTTGCGTAAAGGCTCCCCCAGGGAGTTCAGGTGTACCCAAAGGCTTCCGCTGAGAGCACTTTTTGATGGCAGAAAGTGGCACCGTACGTGTTTTTTCGGGTCTAACTCGGGTTCAGCTTCTTGTTGCGGTTAGGGTTATGTTTAGGGTTGTTAGGAAAGAGTGAAGACGCAGAGTCCTGTTGAGTGTGGGGTTGCGTAAAGGCTCCCCCAGGGAGTTCAGGTGTACCCAAAGGCTTCCGCTGAGAGCACTTTTTGATGGCAGAAAGTGGCACCGTACGTGTTTTTTCGGGTCTAACTCGGGTTCAGCTTCTTGTTCCGGTTAGGGTTATGTTTAAGGTTGTTAGGAAAGAGTGAAGACGCAGAGTCCTGTTGAGTGTGGGGTTGCGTAAAGGCTCCCCCAGGGAGTTCAGGTGTACCCAAAGGCTTCCGCTGAGAGCACTTTTTGATGGCAGAAAGTGGCACCGTACGTGTTTTTTCGGGTCTAACTCGGGTTGAGCTTCTTGTTGCGGTTAGGGTTATGTTTAGGGTTGTTAGGAAAGAGTGAAGATGCAGAGTCCTGTTGAGTGTGGGGTTGCGTAAAGGATCCCCCAGGGAGTTCAGGTGTACCCAAAGGCTTCCGCTGAGAGCACTTTTTGATGGCAGAAAGTGGCACCGTACGTGTTTTTTCGGGTCTAACTCGGGTTCAGCTTCTTGTTGCGGTTAGGGTTATGTTTAGGGTTGTTAGGAAAGAGTGAAGACGCAGAGTCCTGTTGAGTGTGGGGTTGCGTAAAGGCTCCCCCAGGGAGTTCAGGTGTACCCAAAGGCTTCCGCTGAGAGCACTTTTTGATGGCAGAAAGTGGCACCGTACGTGTTTTTTCGGGTCTAACTCGGGTTCAGCTTCTTGTTCCGGTTAGGGTTATGTTTAGGGTTGTTAGGAAAGAGTGAAGACGCAGAGTCCTGTTGAGTGTGGGGTTGCGTAAAGGCTCCCCCAGGGAGTTCAGGTGTACCCAAAGGCTTCCGCTGAGAGCACTTTTTGATGGCAGAAAGTGGCACCGTACGTGTTTTTTCGGGTCTAACTCGGGTTCAGCTTCTTGTTGCGGTTAGGGTTATGTTTAGGGTTGTTAGGAAAGAGTGAAGACGCAGAGTCCTGTTGAGTGTGGGGTTGCGTAAAGGCTCCCCCAGGGAGTTCAGGTGTACCCAAAGGCTTCCGCTGAGAGCACTTTTGGATGGCAGAAAGTGGCACCGTACGTGTTTTTTCGGGTCTAACTCGGGTTCAGCTTCTTGTTGCGGTTAGGGTTATGTTTAGGGTTGTTAGGAAAGAGTGAAGACGCAGAGTCCTGTTGAGTGTGGGGTTGCGTAAAGGCTCCCCCAGGGAATTCAGGTGTACCCAAAGGCTTCCGCTGAGAGCACTTTTTGATGGCAGAAAGTGGCACCGTACGTGTTTTTTCGGGTCTAACTCGGGTTCAGCTTCTTGTTGCGGTTAGGGTTATGTTTAGGGTTGTTAGGAAAGAGTGAAGACGCAGAGTCCTGTTGAGTGTGGGGTTGCGTAAAGGCTCCCCCAGGGAGTTCAGGTGTACCCAAAGGCTTCCGCTGAGAGCACTTTTTGATGGCAGAAAGTGGCACCGTACGTGTTTTTTCGGGTCTAACTCGGGTTGAGCTTCTTGTTGCGGTTAGGGTTATGTTTAGGGTTGTTAGGAAAGAGTGAAGACGCTGAGTCCTGTTGAGTGTGGGGTTGCGTAGAGGCTCCCCCAGGGAGTTCAGGTGTACCCAAAGGCTTCCGCTGAGAGCACTTTTGGATGGCAGAAAGTGGCACCGTACGTGTTTTTTCGGGTCTAACTCGGGTTCAGCTTCTTGTTGCGGTTAGGGTTATGTTTAGGGTTGTTAGGAAAGAGTGAAGACGCAGAGTCCTGTTGAGTGTGGGGTTGCGTAAAGGCTCCCCCAGGGAGTTCAGGTGTACCCAAAGGCTTCCGCTGAGAGCACTTTTTGATGGCAGAAAGTGGCACCGTACGTGTTTTTTCGGGTCTAACTCGGGTTCAGCTTCTTGTTGCGGTTAGGGTTATGTTTAGGGTTGTTAGGAAAGAGTGAAGACGCAGAGTCCTGTTGAGTGTGGGGTTGCGTAAAGGCTCCCCCAGGGAGTTCAGGTGTACCCAAAGGCTTCCGCTGAGAGCACTTTTTGATGGCAGAAAGTGGCACCGTACGTGTTTTTTCGGGTCTAACTCGGGTTCAGCTTCTTGTTGCGGTTAGGGTTATGTTTAGGGTTGTTAGGAAAGAGTGAAGACGCAGAGTCCTGTTGAGTGTGGGGTTGCGTAAAGGCTCCCCCAGGGAGTTCAGGTGTACCCAAAGGCTTCCGCTGAGAGCACTTTTGGATGGCAGAAAGTGGCACCGTACGTGTTTTTTCGGGTCTAACTCGGGTTCAGCTTCTTGTTCCGGTTAGGGTTATGTTTAGGGTTGTTAGGAAAGAGTGAAGACGCAGAGTCCTGTTGAGTGTGGGGTTGCGTAAAGGCTCCCCCAGGGAGTTCAGGTGTACCCAAAGGCTTCCGCTGAGAGCACTTTTTGATGGCAGAAAGTGGCACCGTACGTGTTTTTTCGGGTCTAACTCGGGTTCAGCTTCTTGTTCCGGTTAGGGTTATGTTTAGGGTTGTTAGGAAAGAGTGAAGACGCAGAGTCCTGTTGAGTGTGGGGTTGCGTAAAGGCTCCCCCAGGGAGTTCAGGTGTACCCAAAGGCTTCCGCTGAGAGCACTTTTTGATGGCAGAAAGTGGCACCTAACGTGTTTTTTCGGGTCTAACTCGGGTTCAGCTTCTTGTTGCGGTTAGGGTTGTGTTTAGGGTTGTTAGGAAAGAGTGAAGACGCAGAGTCCTGTTGAGTGTGGGGTTGCGTAAAGGCTCCCCCAGGGAGTTCAGGTGTACCCAAAGGCTTCCGCTGAGAGCACTTTTGGATGGCAGAAAGTGGCACCGTACGTGTTTTTTCGGGTCTAACTCGGGTTCAGCTTCTTGTTGCGGTTAGGGTTATGTTTAGGGTTGTTAGGAAAGAGTGAAGACGCAGAGTCCTGTTGAGTGTGGGGTTGCGTAAAGGCTCCCCCAGGGAGTTCAGGTGTACCCAAAGGCTTCCGCTGAGAGCACTTTTGGATGGCAGAAAGTGGCACCGTACGTGTTTTTTCGGGTCTAACTCGGGTTCAGCTTCTTGTTCCGGTTAGGGTTATGTTTAAGGTTGTTAGGAAAGAGTGAAGACGCAGAGTCCTGTTGAGTGTGGGGTTGCGTAAAGGCTCCCCCAGGGAGTTCAGGTGTACCCAAAGGCTTCCGCTGAGAGCACTTTTTGATGGCAGAAAGTGGCACCGTACGTGTTTTTTCGGGTCTAACTCGGGTTCAGCTTCTTGTTGCGGTTAGGGTTATGTTTAGGGTTGTTAGGAAAGAGTGAAGATGCAGAGTCCTGTTGAGTGTGGGGTTGCGTAAAGGCTCCCCCAGGGAGTTCAGGTGTACCCAAAGGCTTCCGCTGAGAGCACTTTTTGATGGCAGAAAGTGGCACCGTACGTGTTTTTTCGGGTCTAACTCGGGTTCAGCTTCTTGTTGCGGTTAGGGTTATGTTTAGGGTTGTTAGGAAAGAGTGAAGACGCAGAGTCCTGTTGAGTGTGGGGTTGCGTAAAGGCTCCCCCAGGGAGTTCAGGTGTACCCAAAGGCTTCCGCTGAGAGCACTTTTTGATGGCAGAAAGTGGCACCGTACGTGTTTTTTCGGGTCTAACTCGGGTTCAGCTTCTTGTTCCGGTTAGGGTTATGTTTAGGGTTGTTAGGAAAGAGTGAAGACGCAGAGTCCTGTTGAGTGTGGGGTTGCGTAAAGGCTCCCCCAGGGAGTTCAGGTGTACCCAAAGGCTTCCGCTGAGAGCACTTTTTGATGGCAGAAAGTGGCACCGTACGTGTTTTTTCGGGTCTAACTCGGGTTCAGCTTCTTGTTGCGGTTAGGGTTATGTTTAGGGTTGTTAGGAAAGAGTGAAGACGCAGAGTCCTGTTGAGTGTGGGGTTGCGTAAAGGCTCCCCCAGGGAGTTCAGGTGTACCCAAAGGCTTCCGCTGAGAGCACTTTTGGACGGCAGAAAGTGGCACCGTACGTGTTTTTTCGGGTCTAACTCGGGTTCAGCTTCTTGTTGCGGTTAGGGTTATGTTTAGGGTTGTTAGGAAAGAGTGAAGACGCAGAGTCCTGTTGAGTGTGGGGTTGCGTAAAGGCTCCCCCAGGGAATTCAGGTGTACCCAAAGGCTTCCGCTGAGAGCACTTTTTGATGGCAGAAAGTGGCACCGTACGTGTTTTTTCGGGTCTAACTCGGGTTCAGCTTCTTGTTGCGGTTAGGGTTATGTTTAGGGTTGTTAGGAAAGAGTGAAGACGCAGAGTCCTGTTGAGTGTGGGGTTGCGTAAAGGCTCCCCCAGGGAGTTCAGGTGTACCCAAAGGCTTCCGCTGAGAGCACTTTTTGATGGCAGAAAGTGGCACCGTACGTGTTTTTTCGGGTCTAACTCGGGTTCAGCTTCTTGTTGCGGTTAGGGTTATGTTTAGGGTTGTTAGGAAAGAGTGAAGACGCTGAGTCCTGTTGAGTGTGGGGTTGCGTAGAGGCTCCCCCAGGGAGTTCAGGTGTACCCAAAGGCTTCCGCTGAGAGCACTTTTTGATGGCAGAAAGTGGCACCGTACGTGTTTTTTCGGGTCTAACTCGGGTTCAGCTTCTTGTTGCGGTTAGGGTTATGTTTAGGGTTGTTAGGAAAGAGTGAAGACGCAGAGTCCTGTTGAGTGTGGGGTTGCGTAAAGGCTCCCCCAGGGAGTTCAGGTGTACCCAAAGGCTTCCGCTGAGAGCACTTTTGGATGGCAGAAAGTGGCACCGTACGTGTTTTTTCGGGTCTAACTCGGGTTCAGCTTCTTGTTGCGGTTAGGGTTATGTTTAGGGTTGTTAGGAAAGAGTGAAGACGCAGAGTCCTGTTGAGTGTGGGGTTGCGTAAAGGCTCCCCCAGGGAGTTCAGGTGTACCCAAAGGCTTCCGCTGAGAGCACTTTTTGATGGCAGAAAGTGGCACCGTACGTGTTTTTTCGGGTCTAACTCGGGTTCAGCTTCTTGTTGCGGTTAGGGTTATGTTTAGGGTTGTTAGGAAAGAGTGAAGACGCAGAGTCCTGTTGAGTGTGGGGTTGCGTAAAGGCTCCCCCAGGGAGTTCAGGTGTACCCAAAGGCTTCCGCTGAGAGCACTTTTTGATGGCAGAAAGTGGCACCGTACGTGTTTTTTCGGGTCTAACTCGGGTTCAGCTTCTTGTTGCGGTTAGGGTTATGTTTAGGGTTGTTAGGAAAGAGTGAAGACGCAGAGTCCTGTTGAGTGTGGGGTTGCGTAAAGGCTCCCCCAGGGAGTTCAGGTGTACCCAAAGGCTTCCGCTGAGAGCACTTTTGGATGGCAGAAAGTGGCACCGTACGTGTTTTTTCGGGTCTAACTCGGGTTCAGCTTCTTGTTGCGGTTAGGGTTATGTTTAGGGTTGTTAGGAAAGAGTGAAGACGCAGAGTCCTGTTGAGTGTGGGGTTGCGTAAAGGCTCCCCCAGGGAGTTCAGGTGTACCCAAAGGCTTCCGCTGAGAGCACTTTTTGATGGCAGAAAGTGGCACCGTACGTGTTTTTTCGGGTCTAACTCGGGTTGAGCTTCTTGTTCCGGTTAGGGTTATGTTTAGGGTTGTTAGGAAAGAGTGAAGACGCAGAGTCCTGTTGAGTGTGGGGTTGCGTAAAGGCTCCCCCAGGGAGTTCAGGTGTACCCAAAGGCTTCCGCTGAGAGCACTTTTTGATGGCAGAAAGTGGCACCTAACGTGTTTTTTCGGGTCTAACTCGGGTTCAGCTTCTTGTTGCGGTTAGGGTTGTGTTTAGGGTTGTTAGGAAAGAGTGAAGACGCAGAGTCCTGTTGAGTGTGGGGTTGCGTAAAGGCTCCCCCAGGGAGTTCAGGTGTACCCAAAGGCTTCCGCTGAGAGCACTTTTTGACGGCAGAAAGTGGCACCGTACGTGTTTTTTCGGGTCTAACTCGGGTTCAGCTTCTTGTTGCGGTTAGGGTTATGTTTAGGGTTGTTAGGAAAGAGTGAAGACGCAGAGTCCTGTTGAGTGTGGGGTTGCGTAAAGGCTCCTCCAGGGAGTTCAGGTGTACCCAAAGGCTTCCGCTGAGAGCACTTTTGGATGGCAGAAAGTGGCACCGTACGTGTTTTTTCGGGTCTAAATCGGGTTGAGCTTCTTGTTCCGGTTAGGGTTATGTTTAGGGTTGTTAGGAAAGAGTGAAGGCGCAGAGTCCTGTTGAGTGTGGGGTTGCGTAAAGGCTCCCCCAGGGAATTCAGGTGTACCCAAAGGCTTCCGCTGAGAGCACTTTTTGATGGCAGAAAGTGGCACCGTACGTGTTTTTTCGGGTCTAACTCGGGTTCAGCTTCTTGTTGCGGTTAGGGTTATGTTTAGGGTTGTTGGGAAAGAGTGAAGACGCAGAGTCCTGCTGAGTGTGGGGTTGCGTAAAGGCTCCCCCAGGGAGTTCAGGTGTACCCAAAGGCTTCCGCTGAGAGCACTTTTTGATGGCAGAAAGTGGCACCGTACGTGTTTTTTCGGGTCTAACTCGGGTTCAGCTTCTTGTTCCGGTTAGGGTTATGTTTAGGGTTGTTAGGAAAGAGTGAAGACGCAGAGTCCTGTTGAGTGTGGGGTTGCGTAAAGGCTCCCCCAGGGAGTTCAGGTGTACCCAAAGGCTTCCGCTGAGAGCACTTTTTGATGGCAGAAAGTGGCACCGTACGTGTTTTTTCGGGTCTAACTCGGGTTCAGCTTCTTGTTGCGGTTAGGGTTATGTTTAGGGTTGTTAGGAAAGAGT
>NW_028153710.1:140000-142500 GCF_964211835.1 Anser anser
CAGAGTCCTGTTGAGTTTGGGGTTGCGTAAAGGCTCCCCCAGGGAATTCAGGTGTACCCAAAGGCTTCCGCTGAGAGCACTTTTGGATGGCAGAAAGTGGCACCGTACGTGTTTTTTCGGGTCTAACTCGGGTTCAGCTTCTTGTTGCGGTTAGGGTTATGTTTAGGGTTGTTAGGAAAGAGTGAAGACGCAGAGTCCTGTTGAGTGTGGGGTTGCGTAAAGGCTCCCCCAGGGAGTTCAGGTGTACCCAAAGGCTTCCGCTGAGAGCACTTTTTGATGGCAGAAAGTGGCACCGTACGTGTTTTTTCGGGTCTAACTCGGGTTCAGCTTCTTGTTCCGGTTAGGGTTGTGTTTAGGGTTGTTAGGAAAGAGTGAAGACGCAGAGTCCTGTTGAGTGTGGGGTTGCGTAAAGGCTCCCCCAGGGAGGTCAGGTGTACCCAAAGGCTTCCGCTGAGAGCACTTTTTGATGGCAGAAAGTGGCACCGTACGTGTTTTTTCGGGTCTAACTCGGGTTCAGCTTCTTGTTGCGGTTAGGGTTATGTTTAGGGTTGTTAGGAAAGAGTGAAGACGCAGAGTCCTGTTGAGTGTGGGGTTGTGTAAAGGCTCCCCCAGGGAGTTCAGGTGTACCCAAAGGCTTCCGCTGAGAGCACTTTTTGATGGCAGAAAGTGGCACCGTACGTGTTTTTTCGGGTCTAACTCGGGTTCAGCTTCTTGTTGCGGTTAGGGTTATGTTTAGGGTTGTTAGGAAAGAGTGAAGACGCAGAGTCCTGTTGAGTGTGGGGTTGCGTAAAGGCTCCCCCAGGGAGTTCAGGTGTACCCAAAGGCTTCCGCTGAGAGCACTTTTTGATGGCAGAAAGTGGCACCGTACGTGTTTTTTCGGGTCTAACTCGGGTTCAGCTTCTTGTTGCGGTTAGGGTTATGTTTAGGGTTGTTAGGAAAGAGTGAAGACGCAGAGTCCTGTTGAGTGTGGGGTTGCGTAAAGGCTCCCCCAGGGAGTTCAGGTGTACCCAAAGGCTTCCGCTGAGAGCACTTTTTGATGGCAGAAATTGGCACCGTACGTGTTTTTTCGGGTCTAACTCGGGTTCAGCTTCTTGTTGCGGTTAGGGTTATGTTTAGGGTTGTTAGGAAAGAGTGAAGACGCAGAGTCCTGTTGAGTGTGGGGTTGCGTAAAGGCTCCCCCAGGGAGTTCAGGTGTACCCAAAGGCTTCCGCTGAGAGCACTTTTTGATGGCAGAAAGTGGCACCGTACGTGTTTTTTCGGGTCTAACTCGGGTTCAGCTTCTTGTTGCGGTTAGGGTTATGTTTAGGGTTGTTAGGAAAGAGTGAAGACGCAGAGTCCTGTTGAGTGTGGGGTTGCATAAAGGCTCCCCCAGGGAGTTCAGGTGTACCCAAAGGCTTCCGCTGAGAGCACTTTTTGATGGCAGAAAGTGGCACCGTACGTGTTTTTTCGGGTCTAACTCGGGTTCAGCTTCTTGTTGCGGTTAGGGTTATGTTTAGGGTTGTTAGGAAAGAGTGAAGATGCAGAGTCCTGTTGAGTGTGGGGTTGCGTAAAGGCTCCCCCAGGGAGTTCAGGTGTACCCAAAGGCTTCCGCTGAGAGCACTTTTGGATGGCAGAAAGTGGCACCGTACGTGTTTTTTCGGGTCTAACTCGGGTTCAGCTTCTTGTTGCGGTTAGGGTTATGTTTAGGGTTGTTAGGAAAGAGTGAAGACGCAGAGTCCTGTTGAGTGTGGGGTTGCGTAAAGGCTCCCCCAGGGAGTTCAGGTGTACCCAAAGGCTTCCGCTGAGAGCACTTTTTGATGGCAGAAAGTGGCACCGTACGTGTTTTTTCGGGTCTAACTCGGGTTCAGCTTCTTGTTGCGGTTAGGGTTATGTTTAGGGTTGTTAGGAAAGAGTGAAGACGCAGAGTCCTGTTGAGTGTGGGGTTGCGTAAAGGCTCCCCCAGGGAGTTCAGGTGTACCCAAAGGCTTCCGCTGAGAGCACTTTTTGATGGCAGAAAGTGGCACCGTACGTGTTTTTTCGGGTCTAACTCGGGTTGAGCTTCTTGTTGCGGTTAGGGTTATGTTTAGGGTTGTTAGGAAAGAGTGAAGACACAGAGTCCTGTTGAGTGTGGGGTTGCGTAAAGGCTCCCCCAGGGAGTTCAGGTGTACCCAAAGGCTTCCGCTGAGAGCACTTTTTGATGGCAGAAAGTGGCACCGTACGTGTTTTTTCGGGTCTAACTCGGGTTGAGCTTCTTGTTGCGGTTAGGGTTATGTTTAGGGTTGTTAGGAAAGAGTGAAGACGCAGAGTTCTGTTGAGTGTGGGGTTGCGTAAAGGCTCCCCCAGAGAGTTCAGGTGTACCCAAAGGCTTCCGCTGAGAGCACTTTTTGATGGCAGAAAGTGGCACCGTACGTGTTTTTTCGGGTCTAACTCGGGTTCAGCTTCTTGTTGCGGTTAGGGTTATGTTTAGGGTTGTTAGGAAAGAGTGAAGACGCAGAGTCCTGTTGAGTGTGGGGTTGCGTAA
>NW_028153710.1:147500-150000 GCF_964211835.1 Anser anser
TTATGTTTAGGGTTGTTAGGAAAGAGTGAAGACGCAGAGTCCTGTTGAGTGTGGGGTTGCGTAAAGGCTCCCCCAGGGAGTTCAGGTGTACCCAAAGGCTTCCGCTGAGAGCACTTTTTGATGGCAGAAATTGGCACCGTACGTGTTTTTTCGGGTCTAACTCGGGTTCAGCTTCTTGTTGCGGTTAGGGTTATGTTTAGGGTTGTTAGGAAAGAGTGAAGACGCAGAGTCCTGTTGAGTGTGGGGTTGCGTAAAGGCTCCCCCAGGGAGTTCAGGTGTACCCAAAGGCTTCCGCTGAGAGCACTTTTTGATGGCAGAAAGTGGCACCGTACGTGTTTTTTCGGGTCTAACTCGGGTTCAGCTTCTTGTTGCGGTTAGGGTTATGTTTAGGGTTGTTAGGAAAGAGTGAAGACGCAGAGTCCTGTTGAGTGTGGGGTTGCATAAAGGCTCCCCCAGGGAGTTCAGGTGTACCCAAAGGCTTCCGCTGAGAGCACTTTTTGATGGCAGAAAGTGGCACCGTACGTGTTTTTTCGGGTCTAACTCGGGTTCAGCTTCTTGTTGCGGTTAGGGTTATGTTTAGGGTTGTTAGGAAAGAGTGAAGATGCAGAGTCCTGTTGAGTGTGGGGTTGCGTAAAGGCTCCCCCAGGGAGTTCAGGTGTACCCAAAGGCTTCCGCTGAGAGCACTTTTGGATGGCAGAAAGTGGCACCGTACGTGTTTTTTCGGGTCTAACTCGGGTTGAGCTTCTTGTTGCGGTTAGGGTTATGTTTAGGGTTGTTAGGAAAGAGTGAAGACGCAGAGTCCTGTTGAGTGTGGGGTTGCGTAAAGGCTCCCCCAGGGAGTTCAGGTGTACCCAAAGGCTTCCGCTGAGAGCACTTTTTGATGGCAGAAAGTGGCACCGTACGTGTTTTTTCGGGTCTAACTCGGGTTCAGCTTCTTGTTGCGGTTAGGGTTATGTTTAGGGTTGTTAGGAAAGAGTGAAGACGCAGAGTCCTGTTGAGTGTGGGGTTGCGTAAAGGCTCCCCCAGGGAGTTCAGGTGTACCCAAAGGCTTCCGCTGAGAGCACTTTTTGATGGCAGAAAGTGGCACCGTACGTGTTTTTTCGGGTCTAACTCGGGTTGAGCTTCTTGTTGCGGTTAGGGTTATGTTTAGGGTTGTTAGGAAAGAGTGAAGACACAGAGTCCTGTTGAGTGTGGGGTTGCGTAAAGGCTCCCCCAGGGAGTTCAGGTGTACCCAAAGGCTTCCGCTGAGAGCACTTTTTGATGGCAGAAAGTGGCACCGTACGTGTTTTTTCGGGTCTAACTCGGGTTGAGCTTCTTGTTGCGGTTAGGGTTATGTTTAGGGTTGTTAGGAAAGAGTGAAGACGCAGAGTTCTGTTGAGTGTGGGGTTGCGTAAAGGCTCCCCCAGAGAGTTCAGGTGTACCCAAAGGCTTCCGCTGAGAGCACTTTTTGATGGCAGAAAGTGGCACCGTACGTGTTTTTTCGGGTCTAACTCGGGTTCAGCTTCTTGTTGCGGTTAGGGTTATGTTTAGGGTTGTTAGGAAAGAGTGAAGACGCAGAGTCCTGTTGAGTGTGGGGTTGCGTAAAGGCTCCCCCAGGGAGTTCAGGTGTACCCAAAGGCTTCCGCTGAGAGCACTTTTTGATGGCAGAAAGTGGCACCGTACGTGTTTTTTCGGGTCTAACTCGGGTTGAGCTTCTTGTTGCGGTTAGGGTTATGTTTAGGGTTGTTAGGAAAGAGTGAAGACGCAGAGTCCTGTTGAGTGTGGGGTTGCGTAAAGGCTCCCCCAGGGAGTTCAGGTGTACCCAAAGGCTTCCGCTGAGAGCACTTTTTGATGGCAGAAAGTGGCACCGTACGTGTTTTTTCGGGTCTAACTCGGGTTGAGCTTCTTGTTGCGGTTAGGGTTATGTTTAGGGTTGTTAGGAAAGAGTGAAGACGCAGAGTCCTGTTGAGTGTGGGTTTGCGTAAAGGCTCCCCCAGGGAGTTCAGGTGTACCCAAAGGCTTCCGCTGAGAGCACTTTTGGATGGCAGAAAGTGGCACCGTACGTGTTTTTTCGGGTCTAACTCGGGTTCAGCTTCTTGTTGCGGTTAGGGTTATGTTTAGGGTTGTTAGGAAAGAGTGAAGACGCAGAGTCCTGTTGAGTGTGGGGTTGCGTAAAGGCTCCCCCAGGGAGTTCAGGTGTACCCAAAGGCTTCCGCTGAGAGCACTTTTTGATGGCAGAAAGTGGCACCGTACGTGTTTTTTCGGGTCTAACTCGGGTTGAGCTTCTTGTTGCGGTTAGGGTTATGTTTAGGGTTGTTAGGAAAGAGTGAAGACGCAGAGTCCTGTTGAGTGTGGGGTTGCGTAAAGGCTCCCCCAGGGAGTTCAGGTGTACCCAAAGGCTTCCGCTGAGAGCACTTTTTGATGGCAGAAAGTGGCACCGTACGTGTTTTTTCGGGTCTAACTCGGGTTGAGCTTCTTGTTGCGGTTAGGGTTATGTTTAGGGTTGTTAGGAAAGAGTGAA